>NW_018128037.1:819601-835575 GCF_001952655.1 Monopterus albus
TAGTGCTATGGACTGCAAGTGCCTGCAGAGAGTGGTAAAGACTGTGGAGAAAATCACCAGGACTCCACTGCCTTCTCTACAAAGGATCTACCTCCCCAGAGTCCACAGGATGGCTGCCTCCATCCTCAAGGACCTCACCCAACCCCAGCATGGATTGTTCACATTCCTACCCTCCAGCTGGAGGTTCAGAAGTGTGAAATGCAGTACTTCTAAAGTGAAAAACTCTTTCTTTGCAACTGCCATCAGACTCCTAAACAGCTGACAGGAGTTTATTACCAGGA
This sequence comes from Monopterus albus, assembly GCF_001952655.1. Classification (NCBI taxonomy): domain Eukaryota; kingdom Metazoa; phylum Chordata; class Actinopteri; order Synbranchiformes; family Synbranchidae; genus Monopterus; species Monopterus albus. Next base: position 819,883 of record NW_018128037.1, read on the forward strand.
AATACTTAGTGTAATTCCCCCTGTACTGTTTACATACTCAGTTTGCACATGCATAATTGCACATTCGCTGTTGACTATTGCACATACAGCTCCCATGTAGCATATATTCTCTCTTATTATTCTTATATATTTTTATTATATCTCTTTCATTTCTATTTTAAAATGCCTTAAATTTTGTGCTACTTATCTACTTTATATTTCACTTGTATTGTGTGGCATTCATGTGGACGGCAAAGTAAGAATTTCATTGTACAGGGAAACATGTTTCCTTACTATGCATATGACAATAAACACTTTGATGTGCATATCATATAAACACAGCAGTCATTAGTTAAACTAACACCAACTGTGTTTAACCGAATGTGCACCTATGGATGAGGTTACTTTCTGCCACTTTCAACACAGATTAATAGAAGTGAACGGAATATAAAATTAAAACATAACTGCCCCATTTGACATCCTAACAAAAAACTGTTGTGCCTTTGCCTCCACAGAGTGATAGAATTCAAAGATAGAACCAATGAATATATGTAAGATTTAAAAAAGTAAAGGTAAGATAAGAAAAGACTGAGCCTGTGCTGTAAATCCAAGGGCCACAACAGCATAGCAGTACAAAATAACGCATCAGGCAGCACTTGTTAATTTACTGTAAAGAAAAAAATGTTGAACCATGAACCAAAAGTACTACACACCAATCATATTCCACTGAATCAACGGGGTACTGTATGGGCAATGGTTTTCAAATATTTTCAGTCATAAAATTCTACCCCCAGAGAACACACAAAGTCAGAGCATGCGTATGTAACCCACCTGATGTTGTGGTTATTGAGAAAAAAAAAAAAACTAAAAAAAACTGATACATAGAGGTAACTTTATTGTGAAGGGTTGTGCATTTTCCACTGTCATATGGGAAAAGAAATAAGTAGAAGATTGATGAGTAACAAAACCAATCAGGAACTGTCAGGGTCAAGTGAGATACGCCTCACAAGTTCCGCCCTTGGGTAGAGTCAGGGGTGTGGCAGAACAGAAAAACGGAGTATGGACAGAGATTAAAAGAGCTACATGTTTTGGGAGTTTACCTGGGTAGTGTGAGCAGAACAGGCCAAAGACACTTTAATATTGAAATTGGATATATGACATAGTGACTACGAATACAGTCGCGAGGGAAAGGAAGAAAAAGAATTGGCACCAATTGAAAATTTGTCGTGGTAGCAAGTGAAAGCACTGTGAGCTAAAGATAGTAGGGCCAGCAGTGAATTGGGGAATTCTACCTCGTTAGTGAGCAAGAAGCAGAAGAGATAAGACGGCTGCGTTGTGTGTGCGCCATTCTGAGCGGACATTACCGTATGCTCGTATTAATACAAGGAGATTGGTCAGTCTTTTTTGTTTTGGGACATTCTATTCCATTCGTGAAATGATCATAAATCATTCTTGGAGTTCGATGGCGAGCCTCCCAGCAGATTCTGAAACGGGAAGATCTGGATAATTTTGGTCAGCATACAGGTGTTACTACACTCCCAGTGTGGTGGACAAAGGATTCAATACGCCTTCTGGTGCAGTATATTTTTTTTCATCATCATTATTAATTAGAGATTAATAATTCCTTGTCTAAACACTTGGCAAGTGTTACATGTTCACCACGGAGCGCAGACTTATTTGGACTTCTGGAGTGTTGATTTGACCTTTGTTTCCTTGGACTGAACTACTTTAGTACTGATGAAACTGTATATGCACTGAAGAGACAATGTTATTATGGCGTTACCAGTATTGTAAACTGGATTCTTGTATGGTTAATTGATTCGAAAAGGATTTGGATTTGAAAATTATCCAATTGGATTCCACTCCACATTGGATACCAGATTTAGATTGGGTGCACCCTATGATATTGCAGATATAAAAAGGAAATGTATCCTAAGTAAACCATTATTCAAGATTTACTTGTTCCTCACATGCAGGAGGGATTACTTAGTTTTTTGATATTGGTCTGTGAAAAGAAAAAAAGACTTAAAACGGTTAAGCTTTTGTTATTTTGGTTTATTAATTTTCCATATTTTTCATTATTTTAATTATCTAAATTGTTTTGTATATGTGCACACGTTCAAATACAATAAGAAAGTGTTCAAACATATGGTTTGTGAAATTCATTTGAACACCATACATTGCTTCAGTAGCTGAACCTATTCCAGTTTGTTGGCCTTAATTAGAGATTAATAATTCCTTGTCTAAACACGTGGCAAGTGTTACATGTTCACCACGGAGCGCTCCTCATAAAACCTCCATGGTTCATGTCAGTTGGCAGAACATGCTGTAGAATTTAAGGTTATTCTCTCTTGTACACTGCTTGGTAACATCAACTTTTTTACAAACTGTTTTTTGGTGAACTTCTGTGTCTTACGTTCACTACATCTATGCCCTATTTTTTAGCTCAGACTGTGCATCAGTCAAGCTACAGGTGCTACAATATGGCTTCTTTTAGTTTTACAGGATATTCAGATAGAAGGATATAATATTTGGCTCTGTCTGTGAGCTGTAAGAAAACTCACCCAACCCTACTGATGCAAACCCTTAAACCAAAATCATAAAAGACCCACTTTCAGTCACAAAATGTATGCATAAAACAGGAGCATCATGTACCAGAGCAGTTGTACTGAATCTGTAGCTCTGTGTCCACCCCACGTAATAACTGCATTTGTATAATATATGTGGAAATATATTTTCCATAATTGATCACAAATGTTTCTCATTCATTAGCATAAAGTGTAACACAAAATTGTAATTTAGCTTATCTATGATTTTTATTAATCATTTGTTGAATTATGTATTAGCTTTATTATGCAATGCCACTGGCTAGTATTGGCTGAAAATTCATCACGTCAGAGCATCACATCCACCACTGTGTGTGGAGTGGGTCTGGAGCCGACCACGGCTTTCTGTATAGAATTTTCGGGTCCCCCGACCCCATCACCATGTGGGTTTTCTCCAGATACTCCAGCTTCCTCCCAGGTCCCAGACACATACAGGTTAGGTCGACTAGCATCTCTAAAGAAGACAGGAGGATGGAGTAGGAGATAGAAAGGAGGAATAAAGCAGTAGAGGACAGTAAGAAAGACAAGTAGATGGGGGGGGGGGTTATAAAAATGAAAGCAGTTGATGCTGTCTTTTTGTCAGTATTTATAGGAAGTTGACAGGAAAAGGAAGTGATTACAGGCATGGTCCTGCTCCTGAGTCTACATCAACATTAGGTGTGAGTGGAGTGTGTGTGGTGGTTGTCTGTCTCTGTGTGTCAGCCCTGTGATAGACTGGTGACCTGTGCAGGTGTACAGTGCCCCACCTGTCTTCCAGTTTCTGTTGGTCCATATCCACTCTGAAATAAGACCCATCACTACACCGCTGCATTTAAATCTTCACAAACTGATAATGGCTTGTACTTTTAATTTCTTTTTTTGTCAGCATGTTTTAAAAGGTGCTATTAACATTAGTGCACTTAGTGCAGTAAAAAACACCTGAACCTGGAAGGCCTCTTCCCAGCTACTGAACACTGATTGCTTGTGAGGTGTCACAGTTCCATGGCACTGATTTGTTTCCACTTCACTGAATGTCCAAAGTCATATTTCAGAGGAGATTGAGTTCTGCTCTAAATTCTGCTTCCAACTATATTTCTGTGTTCATTCTTTGATTTCTGGATGTTTCCAGGGCACAGACGTGTTTCTGGGTTTTTGGCCATTCGGGAACGCTCTGTGCAAGACAGTGGTGTCTATTGACTACTACAACATGTTCACCAGCACCTTCACCCTGACAGTGATGAGTATGGACCGGTATGTGGCTGTCTGCCACCCTGTCAAAGCCCTGGACATGAGGACTCCTCACAAGGCCAAGGTAAAAACCATTTCATTTCAAAGTGAGAAATCCACCTTTTCAAACTCTTCACACCTTTACTCTCCCTGAAATGACAGCTGGTATCATACATCAACAGTCACTTCAGCTCACTTCAAACAGTGTTGTCATGAGCTGAGTCAGGTCATGAGTCTTTTGACTTTGTATATGCTGTTGTCATGTGGGAGGAATTAAAAAAGAAACTGATAGAGGCATTATTATTATTCCAGTTGCTATGGAATATTGCAGAACTCTGTGTGATAGCCACACTTCCAATTTTTTATGTTTTCCTTCTACTTAATCTGTATTTCCAATTCATGTTTTCTGCATTTGCACATTTGACAGGGTCAAAGTGTCCTTGTGATGTAAATGATGCCACCTGCACAAGTTTATGAGGGTCTGCATAGGTTCTGTGCAGACATGTGCACTGCTAGTGCACTGACTGAGCATGCAACACACAGTGAACTAGACACTTGTTTTGTGCACCATACTGTTTACTCCCCATCCTTGGTGCTATTATGGTTAAGTTGTCACACACACTTTTTCTAATGTTTCATGTTGTTCAGTCAAATACAAAAATGGAAGGAGCACTTCTTGTTGTCAGAGGTCAGATCACTAGTGCACACATGTGGTACATGTCTGTGTATGCATACCCCAACTGTAGTATGAATAGAAACATGTCTGTGTCTGTCTGATGGCCAGAGGAAAGCATGAATCGGCTTTAAGACGTCACTGGAAAGGATTTGGGTGTCACATAATCAGATAGCTGCGTTTGTCTGGTATCATATTAGATCTAATAATTCTTGAGATGTTAAACAGCTGTGCAGTAATAAAGGCAGCAAAGCCGGTGTTGCACTGTGCTACATAAGCCACAAGTTTAAGGTTTATTTATACTGCATTATAAATATCTCTGTAAAGTATATAATAATAATATGAGACAACAAAAGTTGTGAAGCTAGTTTGGGATTTCCTCAATGGACTTTTATGAGTAAACACTGTGTCCTGTGATGACAACCTCAGAAACATGCCTTTTTAAGAACTGAAAAAAATATGACAAAAGAAGAATCAAAACCATGATAGCAGAGGATATTCAGGGGCTTTGACTGTTTCTCTGACCATTTACACTTATACTGCTGTTTTCAAACTGCAAAGGGGTTTACCAGTGATTTTATACAACAAAGTTTGTTTACAGGTGTTGTGGAGTGCTGCAAAAAAAGTTGTGTAATGTTTGAGATGCAAAACAATTTCCTCAAATGCTTCTTCTTCACTTCCTCCAGAATCTATTCTTAAGCTTTGGGATCTCATACTAACCTGCCCAAATCACTAATTGAACAGCTGAGGGAATTTTCAATATTTCATTTTTAGATGATATATAATTTTAGCTGTCAGTTAAATGCTAATGAGGGCAATGCTAAATCAGATTAGTGAAGTACTCTTTTGAAATGAAAACAGACCATTCTCCCGTTAGTAATGGCTGCATTTAATTTCAGTTTACCTCTAATGGCTTCAGAGATACCAGAGATATTTTTAATCTGTGCATTTGAACTGTGATGCATTTTCTTATTTCGTTAACAAAATATAATAGAAAGTGACTATAAATATTTACGGAGCAAAATTATATGAATTGGCAAATTACAGTTTTTTGTTGTTTTATAAGTGAATTGGAATGTTGACTGACTGTACTCTTACAAACCCTTATTATTCTTACATAGATGCCATGCAAATAGTCATTTTTAGCTTTACAGACTTAACAGTTATTAAATGATACATCTTGCTCTTTAATCACTATTGGTATAAGTTACTGGAAAACATAACATGCAATTTACCATCACATTATCATGTATTCAGGTGGTGAATATCTGTGTGTGGGTGCTGGCTTCAGCATTTGGTGTCCCAGCCATGGTCTTGGGAAATGTGGAAGTGAGCCAAGAGCATAACAGTAAGTAATTAAGGCATACACACACACACTGGAGACTCACCTTAACCTTAGTCCAAGTCATCACGCTAAAATGTAACAATTTACATTTTGGGGACTTGCTTTATGTCCCTATAAGGATGTCAGGTCCGCACAATGTGACTGTTTAAACAGATTTATGTCCCCACAATATGAGTAAAAACAGGCCACACACACATTTTTATGAACCTAAAAAACAAAATTGTGGCATATGAAAGTATTTAGTAACCTCACTTTGAGCAGATACCAAACACTTGATGTAGCTAGCTAAGTGTCTTCCTGTTCACAATTTAGGAATTTTCACACTCTTTACACACAGATCAGTTCAAGTTCTGACTGTTGTGCACACACTGCATATTTAAGACCTCCCCACAGATTGGGGAAACACTAGAAGGGGAAACAGTATTCCTGTACTGAACCTGTACATACACACTTGTATGAGCATTTACCACATGTGTGCATATGCAGTAAGAAGCCTCACAACATGCAGTGCTTTATTACATGTCACTGTAATAATGTGAATTTGAATGCCTCATTAATGTACAAAACATTGCCACCGTGTGTAATAGTGCATTGTGAATCTTGTATATATTCATTATCTGCTGCTGATAAAGTTGGTTGTGGAAAAGAAAGCTTCAGGGTGTATTTTTCGAAGTTACTTGAGGTCACAGTTTGGTCAGAAAGAACCAAGTCTCTTGCTATTCCTTAAATTTGTTTTACAACTCTGGCACTGGCTCATAATATGAATAATAAGTTCCCAAGTCATGTTGTGTCTCCATTCAGATTTTTTTTTTTTTTTTGGTATCTTCATTGCAAATGACTTTTTCTTCACCATCAGATGTTTGCATTATTCCAGCCTCACACCAGAACATTCACACATGTATCTACCAAAACAGAAATGTGTCCAACTCTTGATCTCTTTTGTCTGATGCAAACCAGTCAGCAAAATTATGTTAACAGGCCAAAGAGACAACATTATGAGTCATTAGCAGTTATGTTTTGATAATTAAAAGCTAAGTGACTGAGGGTTTCAGATGAGGTCCATGTGGTTTTAATGAATAATGACTTAAGTTGAGTAAATGATTTTAAATGAAATAACCCAACACATTATGTGTGAGCTACTAGCACTCATCACTAGCTGTAATTAAATGAGGAAAATATAAATTAATTCAGTACAACAGAATTAAATTAGCAGAAAGCCAAAATTATAGCTAATCAGTTTCACAAGAATTGTTATTTATTAAACATAATTATTATTTCACAAAAAACTGTTATAATTAAAGTAATGCAGAACCATAATCTGATAAACATGGCTTTGCAAACATTAATTTACACTGAACATGAAAAATAAAGAAGAAGAAACTGGCATGATCACCAGTATCCTTCAAAATCCTCAAACACAGCCTCAGTGTACTGCTGCTGGTCAAAAAGGATGCACAGCCTCTTCCTCCACTGATGCATTGCAGTTTGGCTGCTATCCACCACAGTCCTAACTTTATGCATATATCCTGTCCTAATCAGAGATATGTCTTATATTGCTCACAAATCTGTCAGATCCTCTATCCCACATCATACTGCATGTCTCCATGTGTCCAAAAACACAGTCACAATTTTTATCCAGATGCTTCCACACTAAATGCACCCCACTTTTGAACCCACGCTGCACAGCCTTGAGAACAATTCAAATCATTTTACACTTGGCTCTTCCATTATTATGCAGAAAGTGTAATTTTCTTGCCAGACAGTCCACCTATGTATAATTTGTTGAACTTTCAGCCCAAGTCACAGAATCCAAGATGATGGAATTTATTTTCATGAACCACAATTAGTGATCATTTGGAGATCAAGCTACATTTGCTTAATGATATAACTGGCACACTGCTTGCAGTATTCTCTTTGTACCTGACACATCTCAGATAAAAATTGTATGATTACATAGTCAGAGAGTGTGGGCTCTTATAAAACTTTCAAATGACAAGTAATAATATTATATTATTTTATTGTCCTAGAAATAATTTGCTAGCCTCCACGTGTGATGCTGGGCTGCTTTGTATCCATCCCAAATGAGGAAAAGAAAGGATGTGCTAAAGAGACATATACATGAATAACCTTGCAGCTCCTACAGACTAAAGACTACTTGAAACATTCTTATTTTGCTGCTTTAGTTTTAATACCCCACTGCAACTGTAAACCACTAGTTACATAACCCTAAAGTTGGTATATTACTGATGCTTCAGTGGAACAGCACATTCTTCTTTTCTCCTTTTATTTCTCCCACTCCTTCTCCTACCCAACATCAGACCTTCATAATAAGGTTATAACTTTTTGTGCTTGACAACCACTGCTGCTTTTGCTCATGCTATTTTATTGTCCTCTCCTCCAACATGGTCTTGTACCAACCACACAAGCATTTTTAGAAAGTATCACCTAAAGTTGACAGTAATTAAACTTAGACTGGTGTCAGCGCTCCCTCCTCACTGAACTCTATCTCCTTTAATGAGATGTCAGTCCATCAGGTGTCCACCTCTCCAAGCAGGTGCAGCCCTCTCTGCTGCTCCTCTTCCAATATTTACCAGTAACCCTGTCTTCTGTTATCTGTAGGCTAGCAGTCGCGTCGTTATCAGAAGTAAACATAACATGGGAGGCGATAGCAAAATTGTTGAATTTCAATCTGAAAACCACATGAAACTCACAGTAAATAATTTATTTAGTATATAAGAGACAAAACATGAGGCCAGAAAAGTAGAGCAGGTGGATGAGGGAACAGGTGCATCTTTAGTGTATCTAATTATGTTATAATTTGTAATTATATGGAGGAATCAGCTTTAAAGTCATTCTCAAAATGCTCAGCAAAAAGAACTTTTGAAAGACAACATATTTGGTCATTAGTTTTGTTTAAAACAAAAAAAAAAAAACAAGCTGATTTCATAAGATCCTTTTCACATACAGTACATTTATACGTAATTGTCCTGCAGGAATAAATGAGACCCAAATAATAAATGCAAATCCTACTGCAAATACAGATCTTACATGTTAATAAACCAATTGGTTTGTCAGCATTAAGCCTTTTTTTTGGGGTTTTTGTCACACTGGCGCAAGGGGCAGGAGGGAGGCTGCCAATGTTGAGACCAAACCTACACCCTACCCTTGGATTAAAGATGAGTCTGACACAGGAAAAACACATTTTACTTATCCCCCTACCTACCACACTACTTTTAAACAAAAACCTCTTTCTTTCCTTGTTACATTAATAGGCTGGCAATTATCTAAAATAAAAATCACAATGTTTCACAGTATTTCTATGTGTCACCTCAAAAATATTGAACATTTCCAACATAGCACAAGCCTGAATTGAATGCTAGCAAAAGAACATAATGGCCACAGCAGCACAAGGTAAAACAGGCACAAAGTATTAAATGCAAATCTTGTTCACCTTCTGAAAGCCTTGCAGTAAATGTATCACTTGATTGTTGGGTCGTCACTCAAATACACCAATAAATAAACCCTCACGCAAGACATAAAACTTCACAATACTCTCTTTAATAAATGACAAATTTGATAAGAACATTTGCCATGGGGGTTTACAGTGAAGGCACGTGTTTCTGGCATTTATGAGGCTTTTACTGTAACATGCATTTTAAAACCCTGATGCAGCTCCTAAAAGAATTCAGAGCACTGTTATTCCCTTAAATCTTGCCTTACGCCCTCCATGACACCATTAATGATCAACTCACTGCTCCATTCAATGCATCAGGATCCAAATATGAGAGCATTGTGACTTATGATATGTCTGAATGAAGCCACAAAGAACATGTGTGTAACAGATGTATGCGCATGAGATGTAACAAGCAATTTCTAATCACATATATGACAGGAGCTACATCTTAGCTCATGCAAAGCAAAGCTGATGGAACTTCCTGCTGGATTCACACCACATTCTGACATTTATAAAGGTTTGTAACTACTAGAATGTTTAACTCTTAACCACAGTCTTTCTCTGTTCATGTCAGTCTATTTGATGCCTGATAACACCTGATGAATTGCAGCAGCTTCCTCCTCGGTTTGAAACAGACTTAGTTCTCTTCTTATAGCTGCTTATCAGTGTCTGCTGAGTGGATCCAGCTGGGTCCTCCTTTATATATTGTATGTGTGAGTATTTATGCGTTTATGATCATAAATCATCTTGCTCAGGCATTCACATATCTAACTAAGTACAGGGTGCATGCACACACAAACGCATTTGTTTGCATTCCCAATGGGGACTTTACTTTGACTTTGATTCATTTTCTGGAGGCTTAACCTAATCGGCTGTGGCTCAGCAGGTAGTGTGGGTTGTCTTCTAACTACAGACTTGATAGCTCAAATCCCTGTTTCTCACATGTTGAAGTGTCCTTGGACAAGACAAAATTCAAAATATTTGTGTGTGAATGTGTGTATGTTCTTGTAATTGCCATATAGTGAGGATCAAAAAAGTATCTTTTGCTACAGAGTGAGGACATTTGTGCAAAGTGAGGACATGCTGGCTTGCCCTTATTTTGTGAAACACCTTTTTGAGGGTTAAAACTTGGTTTTAGGGTTCAGGTTAAAATTAGGTTTAGGTTAGGGTTAGAGGAAGGGTTATGGTTAGGCGTTTAGCTCTGATGGATATGGTCAGGGTAAGAGGCTAGCGAATACAGTATGTCAATGAATATCCTCACAAAAATAGATGTACAAGTGTGTGTGTGTGTGTGAGAGAGAGAGAGCGAGAGAACCATGCTGGCAGCTTTTGATAACATGACAGACATGCTGTTGCCATTTACAGTGCACAGATGGCAGCTTCTCGCCTAAAAAAGCCAAAAAATTCAAAGAATTCTGCTCAGTTTCTACAGTAACAGGTGCACAAAAACTTTCGTATGACGTTAAAGGGGAAATAATGGAGGTTTATACTGGCATAAAGCACAAAATGCGAAAATATGTTAGAAAGTAAACAAGATTATTAATCTATCTTAGAAAGTCAGCAATTTTCCCAGCAGCTGCTGAGCCTCTGGCCTATAAATTCTGGCCTCTGCTGTGTTTTAAAACAAAAACTCATAGCAGTTTTAACGCCCTGCTTGGTTAGAGAGCTTTGTGTTATGACTGAATGACTACTGCTACTGCTATTAGGCCCACTGACTTACTTTATCAGCGATTAGCACCCCCTGATGCTATTGACCACTAGAGGTGCTACAGAGCAGTGTTTTAGTGAGTGGCTCTTGCTGTTAATATCTTATTATCTACTTGCACATGCACAAGTACACATGTATGCATGCGAGAGATGCAAAACATATCTCTGCCAATAACCTCAGTAACCGCTAGTGTTAATGTGCTAAGAAAATTACATAGTTGTGCAGCAGCAAAAGGTGTGCATTGGCAGCCAATTAAACATTTTAAGTTTTAAATGTACTCACCAAACTATGCAAACATTTCATGAGAAAAAAAAACCCCACAGGGTACATTTACCCAGAAAATTGTCTTAGCATAATGTTTTCTCATTGCAATGAAATCGAGTCATATGTTATAGCTAGCAGGGCAACACAAGGTCTTAGTGGTTAGATATTGATCCAGTCTCAGCTTGCAGCTACAATACAATGCTATAATTCATTCTTCTTTTATTTTCATCTGCTTTGTTTCACTCTTTCTTTTTTCTTTCCTCAGTGATGTTATTCTCGTTATTCATTTTATTCTCATTCCAGTTTCCATCATTCACGTCGCCGTGCTTTTAATTTGCTTTTCCTTGACATTTTTTTTCATTGTATTCATTATGTAATTAATTCATAATTAATTCATAACTCATCTAATTTCCATTTTTGTTCCATTCTCATTCCTTATTTTACTATCTCATTCATTTCATTTTCTTCTCTCTTTAATTTTGAGTATTTGCATTTTACTTTCATAGAAATCTCATGTTCCATATCATTTACAGTATCCTCTTCTCCTTGCCTTACCCCCCTCTTTGCTTATTCTCTTATTATTATCTTTCACCTTCGTTGTATATCACTCGTCTCCAGCCATATCCTATCAGCTTCTTTTCAGTTTTGTTCTCCCTACACTCCTCTGCTTCCTACATAATTACAATTTGTTGGCCCTGTCCTGTAGCTGTTAGTTAATCATTTGTGTTTTAATGCCTGCTAGCATTACAAAGAAAACAAAAACTGACATATGGGTTCACTATACTGCACTATTATTTCTCTCCCCTGCTCTTCCTGTCTCCTTCTGACAGAGAGGGGACAGAGTGGGGTTGCAACCTGACAGCTGCAGGGATAGTCACAGCATGCCCCTCTCAGTAATTGGGGTCAAAAGCCTTGCTCAAGGACACAGTGGCAGGAAGGAGGCTATAAACAGCAGCCACCATCCTGTCACTAGATGCTATGACTAATCCATCCAGAAGAGTAACATGTGTGTTACTGCTGCAGCATGTGATGCTGCCACCCACAAGAGAGCTTTGAAATGTTCTCCTTCAATTTTTTTTCTTTTTAGAACATTTTTTCTTAAGAGGATTCATCATAAGAGTTTTCTTGAGTGCCACCCAAAACCTCTTGTTTGAACCAGCCCAGCATCACTAGAAATGAAGTTCATTTTGGATGTATCTACAATGCACATTTACAATACTTATAGGGCTCTATTTTCCTGCCAACACAATTTCTGCATCACCTCATTTGCAGTCCTTATGCAATTTCCTTCAGGCTCATGTCTCCTACCAGTTGGACGTGCCCAAGAAACCTCCAAAGAGAAGCACCCTAGGGGCATCCTGGTAAGGTGATCGAACCACCTCAACTGGCTCCTTTTGATGCAAAGGAGCAGCAGTTCTACTCTGAGACCTTTCTGTCAAGGCTGGTATGGTTGGACCCAATATGCAGACACACACGGGAGTGGAACAAAAAGGAGTTTATTGAATATACAAAGGAATGGGTTACCAGATGGAGGAGAGAGAGGAACAGAGGCAGAGCAGGTTCTGGACAGAACCAGCAGGCTTTGTTGGCTGACAGGAGGCAAGGCAGTCAGACAGCGTGAAGCTGAAGACGTTGCATGTGAATAGCATGGGCCCAGGGACGAAGGCAAGCAAATGGAGAACTGGGAAATGTAGAGCCTGACAGTGCAGAGTCGAGGAATGACTAACTGGAGCTGGGGAGTGGAGAGCTGAAAAGTGAATATGGTCAAACAGAGTTTGGGCACACATCAGGATACACCAGGATGCAGACAGCGGTGATCTGCAGTCATGTTTGGTAATCCAAATCCATGTTAAAAATTACACATAACATGTGAAAGCAGCTCATGAGCCAGTATAAATAACAACCACCCTGTAGATGTCTCCATTAATTCTGTTACAGCAACAGTAAACTCAGTCCGACCTCACTGTGGATGCTGCCTTGTTAAGTTTCTTCAAACTAACAAGTTTCACACAGACATACCTTCATTACAACCACAAGGATATACGTTGTCTGTTTTTACATTTTTTCCCAGCTTGATCAGCTTTGAAAGCAGCTGTAGGTAGAGATAGAGTGGACGACACATCCACTGGCTGTGTGCTCTGGTGGTCCACAAACACAGTGATTGCAGTATGCTTTTATTGTATTATTTCAAAAAAGTGAACCTTTTATAAGTTTACATGTGAGACCCCCGTGGATTTCACACACTGGATGTGAGTAAATTACACTATATAACTGCTGCTTGTTACTGGACCAGAGAGTTTCTTTCTTCCATACACAAATGCTGGTCAGTACTGTAGTAAATATTCTCTATTTAAGTCTACATAAATAGTTTTGTCACTGTCAATATAGGACTGGAGAACATAAATGGCAGGAGAAGAAGATACAGGGAAAGAAACTTTCCTTTCATATGTGTGTGTGTGTGTGACATCGGTCAGTCAGGAGTCCACCCTGTTCTTTAAAGGGGATGAGAGGACATAACTAAAGTGAACCCCGAGTCCATCTGCTCACCATGTGTTCCTCCCTATCATAATGTATTTCACCCCACTGCCACCACCACAAAATGCTTCTGTCAGTGTCTGGCAGCGCACGATAGCACACTGCATCTGTGGTCACCAGAATTACAGGGCAGCACAGCAGCGCTGTGGCTAGCAACATCACCTCACAGCAAGAAAGTTCCGGGTTTGAGCCCTGGCTGACACCCTTTCTGTGCTGAGTCAGCCCAGTGATAGACTGGCAACCTCTCCAGGGTGGACCTCACCTCTTACCCAATGTCAGCTGGGATTGCCTCCAGCCCCTCCATGACCCTATTCAGGAATAAGCAGTATAGATAATGGATCGATGGATGAAGTTATTAATTTCAGTTCAATTCAGTTTTATTTGTATAGTGCCAATTCACCACTACAATCATCTCAGGGCACTTTACATGGCAAGGTTTAGACTTTACAGTATTATAGAGAAAACCCAACAAATCCCCCTCAAGAAAACACAGAAGAAAAATGACATTCCCTTGTTGTTTTAGGATTAAAATGGAGACTTCGGTGAGTGGACTGTGGGTAGAGTGGTGAAGACATCACATTTCTACAAGTGTGTTTTCTGCTTGTTCAAGAGCTGTTTGATAAAATGCTCATACAGTCACTGTTACTGGCTGATTGGAGTCATCCTTGACGTCCACTGTTCAACTGTAAGGGTGTGTGTGAGAGAGGTACAGCCCCTCTCTCGTCTAAACAGAGAGTGAGACAAAATTACTGTGGAAAAACTAAGTAGGTTATGCCAGGTGACGGTTAAGGTAAGCATGGGGTGTACAGATGATTAGGTCCTGACAGCTATAATGTGCAGCTGAACACTGGCATCCTCACCAACAGACTACTGTGCTCTGAGCAAGATGTAGCTGCCTGTTAACAGAGCTAGCTTGGTCAGACATCAAGTATTCACTTGTTATCTGACCAAGTATTACTTTCTATAAATGTTTATTTATGTAACATGTATACCTCTTATACCTGCAATCACATCCTCAGCAGCCAGCCAAGCTTATCATGGTTTCAACTTTCTACTGATTTTGACAGGATAACTTCATGCAGGATTAACAAATCAATCCTGAAACTACTTTCTAAGCATCATCTAGATGAAAATTCCTTTAGTCTGATAACAGCATATTTATAATCTATTAGACAGGGTTTAACATATTTAGTCAAAGATCTATTAAACCTGGTTAGCACATCACAACAAATCACAAAAATATTATATACAGAATGCATGCTACAGATGACTTCTTGGTGAGAAATAGATCACACAGCTGCAGTCATAAACCTGTATTTATGTTGACTTTGTCAGACCATGTCGTGGTCATAACATGACCCATTAGCAAACCAATTAGAAATGACCTGTGTTTACAGTATGCTGAGACTGCACCTGTTTCTGTGTAGTTCTTATCTGCCCTGATGTCCGACACTCAAAACTAGAAAATATGTAAATAGTAACCAGCTGAGTCAATTCAGCTGCATTAAAACACATGCTTGGGAATTAAATTTTGACAATTGAGCCATGATTAAGCCATTAGGGCTGTTTATTCAGAAATAGGCATGTTGGTAAATTAGAACAACTATATTGTCAATTCAGCTTCAATAAAGCACCGTCAGCTGAAAACAAGTAGGGTACCAGGCTGATGCCTACTGGGCTTCATTCACAGCCTTTTAGACCTTTTAGCAGAAAAGCCAGGATGGCATTTCTACTTTTTTTCTCATCCTGATTTACGTATATTTCAGTACAGCATTCTCTTGTGGGGTTTAATGTAAAATATTATAATTGAAAAGACTTTGTACCACAAAAAAAACAGAATAAATGTGGGTGTTTTTGTCAGGGCCGCTCGGCGGCCGCTGCCTCTCCTTAGTCTTTCTCTCCCCCTTCGTCTCTGTCATTTGG
>NW_018128037.1:835765-839253 GCF_001952655.1 Monopterus albus
TTTTGGTAGAATGCTACGCTGACAGACACTGTGCGTTTTGGCTTGACTCTACCACACTACCTACGAGCTACGCTCATTTACACTACATATCATACATATCCAAGTACCATACCTTCCCATGTTATGTTCTTTTGATACCTTGTGTTCTCTTTCTTTACCTGCTACCGTCATGTTTTTCCCCCTAGCACCTGGGTCTGCACACTTGAGTCCAACCTCAGTCCTCCCTCACCTTCCTGGTGAGGGGGGCTACCATAACAGTTTTGGCTTGGTTGAATGGTGTCTCTTCACTTGCTTACAGTAGCTCCCATCTTATCTTAAGAGAAATCTCTATGTACTTTTCAGCATTAATGGGGCCATCACAGAAGAGTAACTGACCTTTGCCAAGGGCACTGACATGACCCCAGACTATGACAGACCCTGGCTTTTGGACATGTTGCTAGTAACAGTCTGGATGGTCCTTTTCGTCTTTGGTCCAGAGCACACGGTGTCCATTCCTTCCAAAAAAGACCTGAAATACTGATTCGTCTGACCACAGAGCACGTTTCCACAGTGTGATGGTCCATCCCAGATACCTCTGAGCTCAGAGAAGTCGACTGTGCTCCTGGACACTGTTGACATAGGGCTTCCTTTTGGCACAGTACAGTTTTGAGCAGCATTTATGGATGTAACTACGAATCGTAGTGCCTGACACAGGTGTGCCAAGCCATCCTGGGCCCATGTGGTTATATCACTTATAGAAGACAACGATTCTTGATGCAGTGCCGTCTGAGGGACCAGAGAGCTCAGTCATCCAGCTTAGGCTTGTGCCCTTTACATACTGAAATCCCTCCAGATTCCTTGAATCTTTTAATCATGTTCTACATTGTAGAGGGTGGCATATACAAATCCTTTCATAACTTTCTTTGAGGAACATTTTCTCACACATATTGTATGTTGGCAAACTGGTGGTCCTTGGCACATCCTCGCTCCTAAAGGGATGCCATTTTTGTACCAGATCATAATGCAGTCACATGTTGACATCACCTGTTTGACATGGAATCGTTTCAGTGTTTTACTTCATTACTGGCCCTGAAATGCAACCGTCACAACATTTTTTGGAATGTGTTGCAGCATCAGAATTGAAGTGAGTTTTTATTTTGAACATAGAATAAAACTGATGAGGCATCGCATCAAATAATGTGCTGCTGTATTGTGTCAATGTAACACAGGACACAGGTGATTTACACATCACTATTTTCTGTTTTAATTTAGATTTTACACACTGTCCCAACTTATTGTCATTTAAGTTTGTAAATTATTTCTAATGGTGTTAACTTTACCATTCAATCATTCAATTTGAAAATGTTTTCAGCAGTGATTGGCTATTGTTCTCAGAACTCCCAGAATGCAAAATGAGTGGAAAAGAACTGTAAATAGACCACAGGAATCACATGGAGCACAGCTTCAGTTCAGGCAGAGCACTACAGTAGTGCTTTCATTAACTTGTTGACACTGGCTGTTTTATTCATGCTACATAGTTAGCAGTTAGTTCAACTAGTACAACCTCATTAATGCTTGCTCCTTAGAAAAATGTTTCATCATTTGCTTCTTTGCGTATGTACAGGTCATGATGTATGGTATGTAACACTGTATGACAGAATCATGAAAATATTTAGGGTCAAATATAATGGAGCATAAAGGCTGCTAACTCGCAGTGATGGTAAAATGAGAACAAGTTAGATAGAACTAACAGAGCTCTGCATAAACCTTACTCATATCACTGGATCTGAGTCTTCATTCTGTAATTTAAAAAACAGATGACTAGTCTCTTAGTTCTGTGTTCACTTTATCTGCAGTGATGAAACATTATAAACAGTCATAACATGAAAACCCCACTGAAGCAATGTGAGCTGTCACAAAAGAGACAATCACAGTAAAAAATAACATTCATAATGTGTGAGTGTGTGTGGGGGGCCTCGGGTTTTAATACTTGTAGGGACCAAAAAGGACACTGTCTTTGTGGGGATTTGCCTCCAGCATGCTGTCCCTGTCAGTAAACCGTTTAATTTTACAGTTAGAGTCAGGTTTGGGGTTTAGTTAAGGGTGTGTGTGTGTGTGTGTGTGTTTGTTATTGTATACACACCTCAAATCCAAGTACAATCCCAGACAAAGGCAGACATTTGTTCCTATTTCTATTTGTCACTGTCATTTTGTCTTCTTAGAAAGATAAACTCAGACACCACTGTTCTAAGCCTTAAAATGACACTTTTTTGTTATAGTTTAATAGCAGGAAAAATGGGATAAACCAAGTAGAAAAGACAAAAATTACAAACCTCTGAGAAAACTGTGATGATGTTCTACACAATCTACACAGTGATAATGAAAAGAGAGCCCCATTATGTAGCCTGTTTTTATTCTATAAAGTGCTTTTTTTTCAATGTTAACCGAGCTTTACACTGTGTGCACAGTTATTAGGCAAGTTGTATTTTTGAGGATTCATTTTGTTAGTGCACAACTATAGTGCTCTTGGTCAATCCAAAATGTTAACAAACCCTCAAACCTGAACATTTAAGTAGTAAAAGTGAAGTTTTGGCTTTCTTAAGAGAATATCTACATGTACATCATTATTAGGCAACTATTAGTGTGCAGAATTATCATGCAACTAAATAAAAAACAAAGATTTTCCCATCTCATTTATTTATTTTCACCTGTTAAAGTGAGAATAATAAACAAACTCATAATTTACAAATAAACAGTTCTGAAATTCCAAACAGAAAACCTCAGTGACCAATATAGCCACCCTTCTTTTCGATAACAGTCACAAGCCTTCCATTCACAGAGTCAGTCAGTTTTTTGATCTGGTCAGAATCAACTTTTTGTGCAGCCGCAACCACAGCCTCCCAGAGACTGTTCAGAGAGGTGTACTGTTTACCTTCACTGTAAATTTCCTGCTTAAGAAGGGCCCAAAGGTTCTCAATAGGGAAAAAATGTTCAGATTAGCTTTCGATATAAAAAATGGTTTTTAACTGCAGCCCGACTTTCAGGAGGAAGTGTGTATGATTTCAGTTGACCTGCACAGGGAGTGGAGTGGCTGCTTCTTTGTCACTGAACCTGAGCAAACAAGGACTAAGCGACAGTTTCAAAGTTCACATCTAGGTGAGTGATAACTGAGCAGAGTCGGGGTTCAAGCTGTGTGGGGACACTCAAACCTCAGACACACACACTCCATCAGTGCTTTTATCCGTTTGATAACCCGTTCTGATAGTCTTCCTTGTATGAGATGTACATGACATGTTTGTGTCCTGGATATGAGACGTATAATTATTAGCTTTATTTTTCCTGCTCATGCGGCTGCACAGCGTACACTAAAGCAATTTAGATATGTTTGACAGTTGAATAGCTCTGCCTTTCCTACGGTGGTTCTGTGTTATTTAGTGCAGAATAGTGTCCTAAATGGTTTGTATTACATGCACGGTGACCCAGGTGACTATTTGCTATAAAATGTTTGA
>NW_018128037.1:839345-863960 GCF_001952655.1 Monopterus albus
CAGAGTCAGTTAAATCTCTTTTTTGGCCCATTTTTCCAGAGGAGAACATTCTGCCTAATAATTATGCACACCTTGATATAGGGTGTTGATCTCCTTAGGCCACACCCTCCCTCGTTACACTAAAACACATCACCTGATATGCATTAAGTCCAATAAGCATTCAAGTTTATACTGCTTGGAGTTGGAAATTATGGATAAAATGATGATATGGTCAAAATACTCACTTGCCTAATAATTGTGCACACAATGTAATTCTGTCCATTAGATGTCCAAAATGTGTCCTTTATGGTCCCACTGTCCATAATTATGTCTTTTTAGTCATGTTTTAGCTCAGGGGTCTCCAAAGAGCAACTTTGAAAAAAAGACAAAAGTGGGCGAAAGCTACTCATATATTATATTACTAGTTAAATATGTATGCATACTGATCTCTGAACCAAACAAGATCAATAAACTTTGCAGTGCAGTACATTTACAGTACAGTTTGTACATTCTGCTGCCTATTCTATAAACCTTTAGGCGAGCTTCTCCAAAACAAAGAGTGAGCTGCTGGTACCTCGAGATCAACATGTTAGAGACTTCTAGCTGTATTGGAATGGAAATGGCCATCAGTTGGTTCCCACTTTGATCCAGACTGAAATATCTTCCAGAAGGATTGCCATTCAGACAGATATGCAAGATCCATCCATCCATCCATTATCTATACCACTCATTCATTAATAGAGTCCAGAGGGGTGCACCCTGGACAGGTTGCCAGCCTATCACAAGATATCCAAGAGCCACAAAACATTAATTGTAATGACTTTGATGCTCTAAATTTTGCTCTAGTGCTAACAGTAGGTCAGTGTTTTTTTTATTATGTTGTAAAATATCGGAACTATCTACTCAGTAGATTGGTACAAAATTTGGTTCCGACATTCATGATTTACTGAAGATAAACCCTAATGACTTTGTTGACATTTTATGTATCACCATCATCTGATAAATTTTCTAATGTGATATAGCCAAAAACCTGAAATACCTGCATCTATGTCTGTTTAGTGCTAATTAGCTCTTACGATTTGGACTCGCTTCCTGTTGTTGTGTTTTTATTTTGGTCTGACTTCCTGTTTCACATCACCTCTCCTGCCTCAGCTTTACCGTGGTTCCTAATCACCATTCATTGTCTCCACCTGTCATTCATTATCCTCTGGTCTTCAGCCTTTATATTCAACTCCTTTCCCCTCAGTCACAACACCCTGCATGTCCGTATTGTAAGTCCTGTAGCCGTCTCCTGTTTGATTCTGTCCTGGCTACTTTTGGTTTTGGTTTGTTTGTTTGTTTGTTTGTTTGTTTGAGTTTGTATATACAGTATCTGTCAGTGTGATCCTTGATTAGTTTGTCTAGCTCCTAGCTCTCTGATCAAACTGTTTAGTTAAGCTTATTGGTATTCTTTGCTACTCTTAGTCAGGTTGAGCTCCTTGTATTTTTTTTCCCTTAGTCTCTTGTCCAGTATCATTTATTAAAATTCCGCTAGAACTATCCCTCAGCTTGTGTCTGCATTTTGGGTCCTACCCTACCTGTGATCTGATAGGGTGCATGCCCGCACTCTAAACTAAAATGGTGACCACTGTAAATATTACTTGCTAATGATCAACCTGTTATTTACACTGTAAGTATTTCAGCATGCTACTATTAGCATTTAGTTCAAAGCACCACTGTGCCTAAGTAAATCTTCACAGACAATGGCTGTAGGCTCTTAGGGGGATATTTACTATACCTTTCATAAAGGTATACACCACATTTTTTCAATTTAGTGGCATATTTACCAATAGTAATGATCTAAATGAGCATAGCTGCAGCTTTGGTAATTTGAATACACTGCCCCTTATATGAACCCTAGCTCTTGTACACATGGACTGAGAGGAAGCAAACTTAATGGTCCAAACCAGATTTCTGTTCAAGGTCAAAGGTCCAGAACCATTAGTGATAAACAAAGGGCTTTTATTAAACTTGCTTACAACTTAGAAGCAACGTACATTCACCAGCCAATTTATTAGGCACACCTGTACAGTCATATGCACTTCAGTGCAACACTTCCACTTTAACATCTGTGTTTATGAAGCTCACAATGTTTTTAGTGAAACTGTCATAATGTCTAAATTCAATTATATATTTATTATGGAGATCATAGTTAAAGGTGGTGTTGTACTGGACTACATTATATTCAGAGTTGTTCCTGATGTTCTGACCCTCATGTATGTGTTTGGGGAGGACAAAAAATATAGACAGATTAGTAGAGAGAGAAAGAGAGAGGGTAAAAAAAAAAGAAATGAAAGCAAACTAGAAAAGGCAAAAAAAAAAACAGTTGTAGAAAGTGTTTTTGAGAATATAGTTAAAGAAACAAAACAAACAAAAGTAGACCAAATGGTGAGAACAAGAGACAAGACAGTGCAGGAACATAGGGGGTTTAAGCACAGTGAACAGAAAAACAATAAATCTGAGGAAAGTACGAGAGTGTAATCGAGGAACTACAAAGAAATAGATTAGACAAGCTAAACCAAGGGAAAACTATGCCTGTCCAAGGTGGAGGAAAAGAAAATATGAGGCAAAATGCAATAGAGGAGAAAGAAGTGATGAATGAGAAGGCAAGCAGGGATGGAGAACCATCCACTGTGAAATGGAAATCAGGATGGGACACTTATCCTGGTTTATATAAAAGAAAGAAGTATAGTAAAGACGAAACAGAGTGAGTCATAATGTGGAGAGGCAAAGGAAGAATGTGTTAAAGAAACACATGGCAAAAGAAATATAAGGATAGAAAGACAGCAGCAATTAAACTGTTTCAGAATGAGCCAAAGTGGAAGGGTTAGTAGCAAAGGAGTAGAAATTTAAAGAAAAGAAACTGAAAAGAAACAAGAATAAATGTAAAGTTCATCATCCATTTGTCAAGATTAACTCCTGCATTTGACTGTGAATATACAGTAAAATGGTTTCTACAGAATCCTCCAATATGACAGAGCAGGTGGCCTACAGCAATAAATTCATTTGGCTTGTTCTGTGGTTTTATGTAAAATAAGTGTTCTGAGACCTGTATTATGAAAACACCCAAGAATAGCTAAGAACAAAACATTGGACTCTTCTGAAGTGGTCTTCTATGAGCCCTGATCTAAATCCTATTGAACATCTGTGGAAAGAGCTGAAACATGTAGTCTGGAGAAGGCATCCTTCAAACCTAAGACAGCTAGGGCAGTTTGTTCACGAGGAGTGGGCCAAAATACCTGTCGACAGGTCCAGAAGTCTCATTGGGAGTTACAGAAATTACTTGATTGCAGTGATTGCCTCAAAAGGTTGTGCAACAAAATATTAAGTTAAGGGTACCTTCATTTTTGTTCAGGCCAGTTTCATTAGTTTGTTTTTTAAAATGCTTTTGTTGAACCACAATTCAAAAGCAATGACTGATTTTCATTAGTTAATTTTCAGTAAATGTTCATTTATTATTACTTTTGTCAGTTTAACATTATTTCAGTGACCATTGTGAGTTTCTCTTTCTTTAACAAAAGGGTACCAACAATTTTGTCCACGTCTGTACGTAGGTTCATCAGGTCAATAAAATGATTGAGTATAATAAGAGCATCCCAGAGAGGCCGAGGCCTTTAGGAGTAAGGATGGGGTGAGGTTCACCACTCTGTGTGATGAATAACGTTTATAAATGCAAAATTGCAAAGATTTGGGGGTTTCATCACCTCTGGTACATAATATTATGAAAAGATTCAGATAATCTTGAGACAGATCTGTAAGTAAAAGATGAGGCTGAAAACCATGACTGAATGGCCGTGATCTTCTGGCCATCAGTCAAAACTGCATTAAAAAAGATATGATTCTATAGTGGGAATCACTGTCCGGGCTCAGGAACATCTCTGAAATCCACTGCCAGTGGGCAGGTTTGTCACTGCATCCACAAATGCAAGTTACAACTCCACCATGCAAAGAAAAAGACACACTGCCACCTTCTCTGGGCTCATTCAAGATGGACTGAGGTAAAATGGAAACTGTCCTGTGTTCTGACAAACCAAAAGTTAAAATTCTTTGTGGAAACGATGGACGTTCTCCAGCCTAAAGAGGAGAGGGACCATCTGGCTGGTTATGCACATTGTGAAGGCATCATAAATGTTGAACAATGTATAACAGGCTTTGGAAGAAGATATGCAGCCATCCAGATGATACCATTTTCAGTGAATGGCTTGTTTATTTCAGCAAGACAATGCCAAAAACCACATTCTGCATGTATTTAACAACATGACTCTGTAATAAGAGTCTGGGTGTTAAACTGGCCTGCCTGTAGTCCCGATCTGTCACTCACTGAAAACATTTAGTGCATTATGAAGTGAGAAATATGACAAAGGAGGCCCCAAACTGTTGAGCAGCTGAAATCCTATATCAAGCAGAAATAGCAAAACATTTCTCTTTCAAAACTAAAATGGGTAGTCTCCTCACCTCGCAGATTTTTCTGGAATTGAGGTTGTATATTTACATATTTCAGTTTACACACATTTGGATACAATTAGGGATCGATTGTGGTCTGGTTTCATAAATAACATTCATAGTGACTTCATATAATATGTGTTTGTATGTGTGCTTTTGTTTCTTAAACATCACAGGCAGGCCTGTGGATGGGAACTTTAGTTTCTGGTGTGACACTCATGTGCCTTATACACCTGCCACCAGGAAGTGGTTGGGGTGCATTTATGTATTTAAAAAAAAAACAACCTCTGCACATATTCCAGCCGGTGATTAGGTTGCCACCACAACATAACTGGGAAGAGAGTTTAATAGTACATTAACAGAGTTTCTAGGAGACAGAGTTGGCAGTGCAGAAGCACGTGGATTTCGGAGGACTTTTCCAGAAAACGTTTTAAAAAAGGCAGAAATTTTTAAAAAGCCATGACACAAAAGAAAATGGTGGAGAGCGCCTCACCTGAGAGGAACTGTGACATTCTTTATGGGAGCAACAAACTATTATCCCACTTTGCCTCTTTCAACATTAATTAGTGAAGGTTAACCGCTAATGGTCATTGCATGAACAAATGAAAAATATAGCAATGCAGGTTTGTTTAGAAACAGAGTCATCCATTGACATTTCAAGAGGTGAGATCATTTGAACCAGACACTGAGTGATTGCTGCTAACAGCTACTGAGGAGGGATTGTTTCTTGACCTTTTCTCATGCAGCATCCAGTGCTACAGAAAAGCTTTGATGCAACAGCAACACGTCCTCTTGCTGAGATTTTCACCTGTAAAACATCAGCTTGTCAGAGAGATGAGAGTTTAGTATTTCATTTCTCCTGTCAAAATACAGTACAGAAAAGTGCACTTATTCTGTGTGCACACATCAACGTATTCCATTATTGTGCATGTTTTTATATGTTGAAATGTGTGGGCACTGATGCAGCTGAGACTCTGGGTAAATTATAAAAGCTCTCATTTGTGAAAAACGGTATCTCTCCAGAGAATTGAATCAAATGTTGAATGGCTTTATTTCCCATCAGAACATAATACCTACAGGGCATGTAAGTACATGTATGTGGGCATATGTGCGTATATTTGGATTCACATCTGTGGAAAAGTGTGGGAAAACATCATTTACAGGTGCATATAGTGTATGATTGTGCACATAAGTGTGGAAAAGCATTACTTTAAACTGTTTCCACATGTTAATGTTTCAGCGCAGTAATGCTGTGCTGGTGTGGACCTGCAATATGATAAATAATCTAGCAAAATAAGCCTTGAAGCTGATTTTTTTTCTTTTGTAAGAGCCATACACAAATTTGCACGGTTAACCCTGTAAAAACATACTAGATTACATGTTAGGTACAGGAATTATATCAAAATAAAATAATTTGAAAAAAGACAAAGTACTCTTAATATAATGTAGACCACTATGCCTCCACCTAAGACTTCAATAATAATTGAATTAACATGTTTTTGACAATATTACCATAAACTTCATTGCTTATAAACTTTGTACTATGTGCACGACATGTGTACATGTGCATCGTGGTATATGAACCCTGTCCACTCAGCTTGTATTTTGCATTGACATTCTGGACTAGAGCAACAAATCAATTCATTTCCAGTTATTATCAGTCTGAACTAATCCACTGCCAAATATAGGAAAACTGGAATGCGTGAGTTTACTGGGGCACGTGCCCCAGTTAAAGGGCTCTAACCATGCCCATAATCTAAATTATGTGAGAAAATTTTTCTCCTAGCAGAAAACCAGTTGTACTGAGAAAAATATAGTTTGGTGATAAATGTCTTCACCTTATTTGACTCCCTAACCTCCACAGAGATTTAAATGTGCCCTTATAAGCTATTATTTCTTTGTAGCTTCTTCCGGTTCTTTCAAACCAGGAACTCTCAATGAGACGAAAGAGGCTGCTTTAGATTTTATAAAAAATAACCGTGCTGGTTTATTCAGAGGATCACAGGTAAAATTCACATTACACGCCCAGAGCTCTCTCACCCCTCTGCCTGTGCGCAGGCAGCAGAAAAGCTCAAGATCTCTGGACCCAACAACCTATATAATATTAATCATTTTTGGGCTAGCCCATGCTACAAGGGGCGTCAAACCGTGACGCCACCCGATAAGCAAGCTTTGCAGCTGCTCTATCGTTTAGCCAAAACATGAGGAAAAGTCAAGGTGCGTGACTGTTGTTTTCGTGGTGTGTATCTAAACAATTGGACATAACCTTACACATTAAGACAAATATTAAGACTAGCATTACAGTTGACCCTAAAAGCTCTTTTCCTGTAACCTTGGCGTGCCTGCAGTCCTCACTGCAGGCTGAATAGTTACAGCAAAGCTAGTCACCCTGTCTGCACTAAACATTTCTAGACAACAGATCTCTAATCCATATCTATCTAACTAAGAAATAACCTAACACCTCTATTGTGTTGTATGATGAAAGCCACAAGTAGAAACACAATGGTCAAAAGCTATTTTTTAAGTGTTGTTGGAGTATTGGCCTCTTTTCCCTTCTTATTCATTATTCAGAAATGAACCAGAAAAGACAGTTGCAAGTTTGGGTCAGAATGTATCAGACTACCTTCAAACTAGCAGTTTCACTGTGTGACCAGAGTGCAGCTGTTTATGAGCTGAAGCTGTTATTGAGGTCTGAATGTTTTGCACCAGTGTACTGATGAGCTGTCAGCTGGTCTTTGAGCAGAATGAGAACAAAATTTTAGTTAATAATAATAATAATAAATCAAAATGTCTGTAAGGTTTGCTGTCAGAAATGTCACCGCTGTCTGACAAACAAAGGGGAACTTTCCACCCTATGGGGGAAACATTCTTTTTTTAGTGACTTGTATTTGCAATCTAATTCTTTCAGTCACTGCCCAAAGCTTGTGACCATAGAAGATGGATGGAATATACTGTAGACTGGTTGGTAAATTGAAAGCTTTGCCTTCTGATTCAGCTTCCTCTTCATGAACCCACCTGTCAAGCTCAGCTCCATTTTACCCTCATGAACATGACCCTGAGACACCTAAACTCCTTCACTTGAGGTACACTAGCACCTCTTTCCCAACCTAAAAGGAGCAGTCCACAGTTTTTCACTGGAGACTTGAAGACACTGACTCTCATCGCAGCCACTTCTCAATCATGCAAGTGATGACATGTTTAGCCACGTGTGGTCATTCAGCAGCTGGCTAAGTGGTGTTCAGAAAATGATGTGGTTTCATAGACAACCGGAAAACATTTTGGGGAAAACCTGGTCTGATTAGTAGAGACGACATCCATCCCACTTTGGATGGATCTAGAAATCTGGACAAGTTTATTTTACAGCCTAAATTATAACAACCCAGAATTGAGACCAGGATGCAGTGTCACAGTTTTACATGCCTCTCTGCGTCTCTTTGCAGCTGCTAACCACCCAGAACTCCCAGGACCCCATAGAGACTGTGTCTGCCCCCCAACCACCTAAAGTTATTCATAAGAACGTATTTAAAATTAAGACTACTTCTCTTATAGAACAAAATAACAGGACAATCAAATGTGGACTATTACATATCAGATCTCTCTCGTCCATCTCTGTTAGTGAATGATTTGATAAGTGAACATCACATTGATTTATTGTGTCTTAGTGAAACCTGGTTACAGCAGGAAGAATGTCAGTCTAAATGAATCCACCCCACCTAGTCACAGTAACTGTCACATCCCTTGAAGCATCCCTGTTTCTTTCCCCTCCCCTCTCCTCTCTCTCCATGCATCTATATGCCACCATTACACATCACTAACTGTGTGTCTCCCCTCTCCCGTAGTGTGTCCTCTCTCTCTCCCTGTACTTTCCTGCAGGTGACTCTGGCTTTGGAGCTCTGTGTTTCTGATGAGCAGTCACCGGCCACATCAACCTGACCAGTGTTTCATTGTTTGTTGCTTCTCTTTTCTTTTCTCTCTCCTCTATCCACTCACCCCAACCGGTCGAGGCAGAAGGCCGCCCAACAAGAACCGGAACCGGGGTCTGTCGGAGGTTTCTTCCATTAAAGGGAGTTTTTCCTCCCCACTGTGGCCAAGTGCAGCTCAAGGGGATTTCTTGGGTTTTCCCTCTGTACTAATAGTGATAACAATAAGGTCTAGACCTTACTTTGTAAAGTGTCCTGAGATGACTTTTGTTGTGATTTGGTGCTATACAAATAAAATTTGATTTGATTTTTATTTGAATATGCTGGACTGCCCTGTTGAACCTGCCGCCACCACAACGCAGCCCTGGATAAGCAGCTGGAAATGGATGGATGGATTCTCACTACTTAAAACATGTAGACGAGTGATGAATCAGTGTAGTCCCTGAATTTAGACGTCACAACTATGGTTGACCACTGATCCTCCTGGAAAAGGGGTTGTTTCTCTACAGGGATCAATACTATTACTCTACTGTATGTGTTGATGTTGTTCTCATTTAGTTTTAGCATCTTCATTTCCACCACATTCTGCCTCAGGGAACAGGGATCCATCTAAAACAATTTTTTATAAATCACACAAACTTCACAGCCCTTTCGAGCAGTAATTACTATCCCCATCCTTTCACCTGACTTTTACTGTGTTTTTGATCAGTGTTTGAAATGTGTCAGTTATGGACCCAGCGCTACGACTTTCATTTTTACAGGGGACACCCCCATGCACACTGCAAGACGCATTGGATAAAAACAGAATAATAAAACACGCTTCTCGCTCAGCTGTTCCAATTTATTTTTCTTTGATCTGGCCTTAACTAGTGTGTGTGTATGCTGTCTTATCTTTCCAAGTTTAAATATTTAATTCAAAACAAAAACACTGCATTTATGCTTCTTATATTGCCCGGAGCACGGCATCATTTGTAAGAGAAGTTATTGGTTTCAGTGGAGGATAAATAAAAACACCTACTGATTTATTACTTAATATTTCAAAAATACAGTTTAAAAAAAGAGAACCATTTTGAAGTAGAAAATTTTCTTTTATGTTCAAGTGGAGTTCTTTTATTAAATTCTGGAAAAACGGTCAAGTTATCAGGGAGTTGTAATTTACTAAGTCATTAGAAACAATTGCTAGTGCAGGATCATTATAATAATAAAAGTAATTAAAGGGCACACAGACAGTGCCAACTTTTGTCCACCTTCCTGCTACACTAAAAAGCCACAATTCACATTGATGTCATTTAAATTCAAAATTTGATTGATTTTGTGTGTATTCCAGGAGAATTTAACTTTTTTTACTCTTTGTGCTTGTAAGCTCAGTGCACACAGTGCTTTCATCAGGCTGACTAAGTGAGAAAGTATTAAAGGATACAGAGACTAAGACCATAAATGATTTGCCTCTACACACTGTTAATATATGTCAGTGTGTCGGTCCTGGATCAGCCTGTGCCATAGACCTCCACTGTTGTTCAGAACGCTTAAAAACTCATCAGGGAAACAACTCTGTCGCACTGGGTGACACGTTTCTTTGTTACTAAAGACAAAACCCTGATATTTGTTAAGAATATCTGGAGAAAATGATTTTGTGTATTTCAAACCCTCAAATTCAGGCAATTTCACTGTGTTGAAAATGAGAATGGAATTTTTGATTTTGTTATTGCACTGGCCTTTTGTACAGACAGTCATGGTGCCTAGAAGATAAATTATACTAACTTTAATAATCCCCTGACTTCTCAGATTGACATGCTTGGCTTTTAGTGAAATAGCATGAAATCTATCATATGAATTACCATTAAATTTGGTACATGCATTTACAGTATGTCCCTCTTAGGAAAAACAGTTAAAGATTTGAAGCTTCATGAATGTTTCCACTAGCATCCTCTTCACATCAAGATATCTTTGGCTTTTGATCAAGTACCTGCAAATACTTGCAAATGTAATGGTCCTCCTATTAGCCCCAGCTGTACCTTATATTTAGATCCAATTACCAGTTAATACTAAAACTTATCTATGCTAACATGTTTTTAAAAAGTGGGAAACAGACGCTTTTCTCATAAACAACATACAACTTGCTATATAACATGTCAGTCCACCAATTCAGCTCTGTAAATGCATGTACTCTTGTTAAAGATGAAATCAGTTGTTCATCCTTGCTCTTTTTCTCCTTTGCCTGTTTGGAACTGACTCTCTTGAAACTAATAGAAATTTCTTCTTATTAGCTGGAGAGGTTTGTCTTTTAGCGGTTCATTGCTGTTTAGGAGTCACTTTTGTAATTTCTTTTCATTTTGGTGTTAACTGCTTTCTGCATGTTGAGAGGGTTTTCTCCAGAGTTTATACGTAACTTAAATTTCAGCAAACGAGGTGAATTAATTCAGTCTTGTCAGGAGGACTGGAATGCTATTCTCTGTGGTGGTTTAGGCTGAAAATGCAAGTCTCATCTCCCTCTCTCTCTCTCTATAACTGTAGATGTTTCATAGCATTTAGTGTCCTACTCATTACTCAGTAAACCAGCATATTCCGTACCTATAGTAGATACTTTCCTCATTTATTCTGCCAGTAAGTTTATATTTAAATTATTAGGATGTTTGTACAACTTTTACTATATCATATTTGTTTTATTTTTTTAAATGCTTCTTTTAGCTTTTACAGTATAATGCAGAGGTTGAGTAGCCCTCCAGCTTACACTGAAACTCTATAGTCATTCATTCTCTTTCTTTAATTTGACCTGTCTCTTCTTATCTCTCTATTGATTCAGGCACATTTATCACCTTGTCTTTTCCTTTCCACCCTGGCCTTCCCCTGCTTTAGCTGCAGACAGTATTATGATTAAACTGATTAATCCTGTCTCCCTGTGAAAACTCATCTCCTGTCATACTTTGTCTCCTTTGTACCTCTGTTATCATGTTCCTACTATAGATGCAGATTTTTTTTATTCTGTGTGCCTGTTTTGTTTTGTTATCACCACCTAATCTGCATTTTTAATAAATACATTTGTATTCAGATTTTATGCATATTGTTAGCTGTAATATAATAGTAGGTTTTATCCCATCTTAATTGTATAAGGTGTAAATAAAGGCTTATGTTTGGAGGAAAATAAAATCATCCTTGCCCATCCACACTTGTTTATCCCAGCTCAACACAAGTAGTGAAGTACACAAGTAGTAGTGAAAAATAAACTATCCAGCAACTGGACAGTGGTTGAGTTTTAACTTGATAACTAACAAGCTAGTTGCCAATACACTCATGACTCCCCAAGGCTCTGCTCATGGTCCAGATACATACAACAGAGCTCAATCTGGGAACCTGGCTGGGCACCAAGAAGGACAGGGCTTTTGAAATGTTATAGGTTTTGAGTGTGAAACAGCTCCAGCATAACTAATCACACAGACCTCTTTGGATAGAACAAGAGTGTTGCCATGCTTTTAGTGGTTATATCAACTTAGCCTTAATATACCCTGGACCTAGTGTGTCACCTTCTAGTTCAGTCAAGGTTTTGACCACATCATGCAACTAACTTTTTTTTTCTCTTCTTCTCCAACGCATCTAGGTATTGAGTGCATTGTGGCTTTACCTGAACCAAAGAGTCACTGGGATTCAGTCTTTGGCACCTGTGTCTTCCTCTTCTCTTTCCTCATCCCTGTGGCTATCATCAGTGTCTGCTACAGCCTGATGGTCAAGCGCCTACGCAATGTTCGCATCCTGTCTGGTTCTAAAGAAAAGGACCGGAACCTGCGGCGCATCACCCGGATGGTCCTGGTGGTCGTGGCAGCATTCGTTGTCTGTTGGACACCCATCCAGATCATGGTAATGGCTCAGTCACTGGGCTTCAACTTGAGTAGCTTGTCCACAGTTGTCCTGATGCACTTCTGTATTGCACTGGGCTATGTCAACAGCAGCTTGAATCCTGTCCTCTATGCTTTCCTGGATGAGAACTTCAAGCGCTGCTTCCGTGAGTTCTGCCAACCATCTCCATTCCGCCTTGACACCCAGCAATCAGGCAGAATGAGGAGTATTGCCAGAGAGGTTGCGGCAGCCTACAGCTGCAAGGCTGGAGATGGCGGGGGGCCTGGGGGAGGGACACCTAATCCAGCATGACTAGGCATGGAACTCCCCTTGGTGGGGTTAGACCCCCCACAGATGGGAGAGACACAGGGAAGAGGGAACTCCAACACAGAACTAACTCAGATTACAGCTCTCTAGCGGCACGAGCCCTCCCGCCCCCCCGCCAGAAGACTGGCATGGGGCGGGGGGGAGGGGGATGAGCAGGATGGTGTTGAAAGGAAAAGAATTTAGGAATAAGTGTGGGAAGCATAGCACCCAGAGTCATTGGTGGAGGGAAATTGAATACATTGAAAATTTGGGTGGGAGGGGTGGTGGACATCTGGGTAGGAGATGGTTCCAGATGTGGAAGTAGCTCAACAACCCACTGTGGATTCTCGATTTCAGAATGACTATGGTCCTAATTCCACTGAGGCAGCAAGATGTTTTGAAAACTTCAAGACTTGCTTAAGGAGCCTACTGTCTTGAGGTTGGCATAAATATAAAAGAGGTCAAAGCATTTTTTGACATTTATTGCAGCTCCAAAACAACTGCCTCACAAACAGACACTGGATCTGCTAACTGAGGCTGACACCCAGCTGTTGCATGTGTAGAAGAATATCTGACTCTGTACTTGAGTATGAGGGTTGATTTGGAGCTAGACAACTGCGAGAGCATATAAACAGCAGGGAATTAATCATCAGAGCTGCAGATAAGAAATCTCCAAATCCAACCTGCTCTGCTTTGGGATTTGAGCGAATAAAAACAACATACCAGCAGAAAGCACGTTATCATGGCTAGACTGGCTAAGGAAGAGTTAAGATTTCTGGAAGTGTGAAGTGGATGATAACCACTTACTCTACAGTTTATTGTATGATTACCAATCAATGTTTCAGTCAAAAGACTCTTTTCTGGGAAGCAGTGGATTCTGGTCTCAGTATGGGCTCTATACAATGGTAAAATGCTGCTGAGCTTGTATCAAGACATAAATGGGCACACAGAGTGTAATATTATATTTGTGACTGTAGACAGGAAATTACCTACTCTTGAACAATATCTGACCCAGAATGGATGATCACCTTTATTTGGCCAAGTATATTACACACAAGGAATTTGTTTCCAGTACAGAACCGAGGCAGCCATCTGCGGCGCCAACTCAACCATTGAGTGCAACTTGGGGATTCAGTGTCTTGCCCAAGGACACTTCAACACATGGACTGCAGGCACCAAGATTCAAACCTCCGACCCTCTGGTTAGGAGACAACTGCTCTACCCACTGAACCACATGGAGCGTCTACCTGAAAAGAAAAGCAAACACTCAACAAGGAAACCAACATCTGGGAGAAGTCCACCGATGGAATGAACTCATTTCTTCTTGCTATGTTATAGGACAAAAATGATGGACTGAATGAGCGCCTGTCTGTAGTGGGAACACAGATGAAATATCTAACATGTATCCAAGGGTTGATGTACCCTTATAAAATTTGCAGCTAGGCTTGGTCTTTCAAAAGTATTCCATAAATAAACTTTGAATGTGACCTGGGCAAACACATTGCCTTTGTGAAAGCTAATTCAAATATTTGTGTCAAGCACTTAGTGAAAATATGATTCTGATTCTGATTCTATTAGACATCTGATAACAACAAGGCTGAAAAGAAGTAATGTGGTCAAGAATTTATTGTTTGTTGGGAAAAAAATCATATTTTTGAATCATGCTTACTAGATAGTATTTACAACACATCTGTGATTATTCAACTGATGCTTCAGGACAACAGTTTAAAAATTAATATAAAGAAATATACACAGATCAGACATAACATTGTGACCACCTGCCTAATACTGTTTACGCAGGAGTCAATGTGGCAGTTGGTTGGCACTCGTGTCACTCTGTGGCTCATTGTGCATCTTCTGTGAATCCTTTTGCTTCCACAGTTCTACTGTCAGGAAGAGCATGCATGTGTCTACAATTCAGTGAAGAACTTATGTAAAAGGAGTGAAAACTGTGGTTGTGAGGACGAGCTAGAGAGAATTGTTGAGACAAGTTCAACAGCCTCACCACTCTAGGTGTGATATCACCACTACAGCCCCTGGCTCTTTCTCTTCATAGAGACCAATGTACAGTAGTTCTCATTTTTAACAAAGATTCAAATCCATTTTAATACAAATGGAAGTTAAAAGTTTCATCTACAGTAGGTCAACCTCATCATCAGTGAGCCGTGGGCGTCTATGACCCTGTCTCCAGTTCACCATTTGTCCTTCCTTAGACACTGTTGATAGGTACTAACCACTGCAGACCAACACCCACCAAGATCTGCAGTGTGGGAGATGCTCTGACCCAGTCATCTCACCATCACAGTCTGGCCCTTGTCAAAGTCACTCAGATCCTTACACTTATCCATTTCTCCTGCTTCCAGCACATCAACTTTGAGGACATACTGACAGGTGCCACTGTAACAGATAGTCAGTGTTTTTCACTTCACCTGCCAGTGGTCATAATGTTATGCCTGATCGGTGTGTAGTACACCCCAAATATGAGAGGAGCATCACATCCTGTCTGGTGCTTGAACTGACACTTCAGCACAGGCTCCTCAGAGCTGCAGCTTGGCATTTGAGTATGAGGTCATTGTATTTCACTAGTTCTAATCCTGGTTATCAATTCTATTATAAAATCCTAGTTTTGAGTTCAAAGTAAAACCAAAATAGGCTTACAAACAGTTATTTGTTTTATAATTTAATTTTAAAGCAGTTCTTGATAAAGTGCTATATTGATCAACCGGGGGCTCACCTGTCAGCTGAATATCTGAACTATCTGTCTGTTTAGATTGTAACATTAGTTTAGTACCTTCAGCTAGATGCCTGTTTGCAGCTTATTTTACAATGATACCCGCTGAGGTAATGTAGCATTTTGGATAACAAGTTAATATGATAGAGGCAAATAATTACAGATGTTTTGAAAATGACACATCTGGGCATGACTGTTTCCCAGGTCTGTAGCTGTTGGTGAGTTGCTGGAAAACTGAGGTGAAAGTGATTCAGGCTTAGGGTCAACGTTGGGTTTGGGACTGTTGATGGTAAACTTTGCGTTGGAGATATGTGAAGGTGGGGACATGTACACGGCTTGGGGTTGGGTATAGATGTTTACAGTGGAGTAATTTTGACTCCCAGCACCACAGTGGCAAAGCAGGAGGAAGGGGTCATGGTGCTCTGACCCCACTCCAGGGACAAAGGGGCTCTCTCTTTTCTTAGTGTCAGTGGAAATCAACCCTGAAACAGAACTCACATATGGTGTTCTCATGGTCCTGGACAGTTTTGGAAATTATGCTGACAGCATTAGACTAAATACAGCTTTGGAACACAACTGAGAAAAATCAGACAAATATAAAAAATATAATACAATGTTGATCATTTCATAAAATAAATTATGATATACTCCACCTCTTAACTGGAAACTAGTCTCTGATGATTCACTGAAGTTTTTACATAGTTTCAGTTCAATTTGAAGTAGTTTTTATATGGGTGATTTTTTGGTCACAAAAACTTAACAGTTTGCAAAAAGCTTCATATTAGGATAAACTGAAGTTATTTTTTAAAACCTTTTGCCACTGCTCATTAAGGACAAGTTTTTTTTAAAACTTTCAGATATAAATTAAAAAGACAATGTTTTACAGGCAGATGAAATAGTACAACTGTCATATTTTTTTATTTATTATAAAAGCAGCATTATTCACTCAGTTATTGGGGAAATGTTGGTTTAAATTCATTGCTTAATGTAAACATTATAAAACACATTATGTTTGTCATCCTGTCATGAACAACTGACAGAGCTTCTCTATTTCTCAGTTTGTGGATCTGACCTTTAAGGAAATCTATGTATAAATTATTATCTGTCCAGGCTTTATGAATGAATGTGGATTCTGTTTTAGGATTGGTAACTGCCTTTAATTTTATATTTTTGATTCTTGTTGTTACAGAAGTATTTCCTTTGATTAAGTTCTTTATGTTGAACTCAGAATAAATGACTTTTCTTTTCTCTTTTACTTGTTTTCTTCAAAGGAATCTGCTTCAGGACAACAAGTTGAATTCATTTGCTGTCATAGAGGGTTACAGTTTGCTCTTAGTCATCTGTAAACCAATTTCTTTGCTGCACTTACTGTTTGCAGCATATACAAATCATTCAGTTAATTTCTTAATTATGTCTTCTTTTTATTGAGAGGACTAATTCTATGAACTTATATTGCCTTAAATATCAAGTGAATTCTGTTAGTGAAGCTTGCTCTCTGGCTGGATAAAATGTGTTCTAGTTTTTACTGGTGCTTTGCTTTGAGTTGTAACTACTATAGAAGTGTTCATAAAGCATCTGAGAACAGGAGGATAAGGCCATTTTGTGTTTGTATGGTATTTGTTAAAGTATGTCTTTAGCTTTACACTAAGGGCTTAAATACTTTAATGATGCTATAGACTGCTAAAATATGTAATTAAATTAGTTGACATTTTAGGGTAATGAAAATGGATATTTTGCTTTCTTCCTCTCCGTTAAACTGTGTATCAAATGAATTCATGTTGTGTTGAAATGAACCATATTGATAACATGTGCATTGTGCCATGGCCACTGAAAACACTTGCTTTGACTGACTGCCAATAGTCGGCTAAATCTTTACACGACACACCACTCCTAAACTAGTTCAAATCAACTGATTGACCACCATTCTAAATCAGTACACGAGATATATTAAATTACATGTAACCATAGCAACAGTGTTTTCTATAATTGTCAGCCCAATAATACGACTGTCACTGGTGAATCAGACCTTATTGTAATCAGTCTAAACTGATTACAGTGCACTCAAAAATTAGATGATGATTTTAACACAGGTTCTATTTTTGTCTGTAATAGTTGTCC
Source organism: Monopterus albus (assembly GCF_001952655.1). Classification (NCBI taxonomy): domain Eukaryota; kingdom Metazoa; phylum Chordata; class Actinopteri; order Synbranchiformes; family Synbranchidae; genus Monopterus; species Monopterus albus. The sequence goes on from NW_018128037.1 coordinate 856,713, forward strand.
ATATTAACATACAGTAAATAACACTCTGTGGTGTCCTCACTTAATGTGGCACATTTGTGAGCTCTTTGCATGTGTAAAATATTATAATGTCTTTCCATGTTATAAACTGTGATTTCAAAGTGATCTTCAGGACTGTGAGCCCACCTTTACACCAGGTTACTTTAAATTCTACACAGAAAACAGCGGTAAGCAAATGCTTTTTATAAGAAGCTGTTGCTGTTAGTTTCAGGTTCAGGTGACTGTTGTCAGATTTGACCTAAATATCCACCTAAATCAGCTTCTGATTAAATCTTACATAGGCCATAGAATATGCCATGACCATGAACAAAGTTTAAACCAACTGACATACAGTATGTGTGTCAATCATACATAAGAAAGCCTCAAAAAGAGCTTCGGTTTAAGTATCATTCTAACACTCCCAGGTGTTCTGAAATAGAAGACAATGCACTAGGCTTTACTTCCACAATGTACATTGTTTTATTATGTTGTGATCCACAGCGTCACATACAAAGTGTCCAATAGTGCCAGTAAATCCCCAAGGACAAGTGATGAAACTCAAACAGGAAATGAATTCACTTTCAGACCTTCAGTCAACAGTGGACTGGGAGTTAAATGCAGGGCTCGCTTTACCAGGCATAATATCATCAATTCTTGAACACTGAATTATATGACTACAGTTTTAGCACTGTTAGCTGAGTCTGCTTGGAGCTCTGTATTTTTGGCATACACCCAGTTTCCTTGATGATAAAGTCTGTATGTGCTGTTCTGAGATTGTTTTATGAATACTGCTCATCTTCTGTACAGCCTAGCAGACTTTGTGTTGAATAAATGGTCAGACCATCAAGCAGTGGCGGCTGCAGGATTATATTTCATAGTTCACACTGCCTACAGCAGAGTAACTCTTGTTTTAATGAGAAACTTCTCTCATTATAAGACACTTTGTTTTTATAAGATACTTTAACATTAAAACATACTTTTCACGTTATTAGGATATATTGTATTTTCTTGTTATAAGGACATAAGCTATTTTGTCATAACAACATACATTTTTTCATAAAAAGTGAGCGCTGAACAGCTTGGAGTGGGTGCAGCGTGCACACTGGCTTTGAGCAGCAGCCCTTAGTTCATTCAGTTCAACACCCTCTTTCTCGTCAACACCTCTCATACCAATTTTTCACACAGTGACCAGTGTTGCGTTCAGGAGGTGCGCTCCAACCGGTCTTTGAGAATCATGATTTGAAACTTAAATCAATGCACAATAAATAATCTGCAAAATAACACATGAATGCAGCTCATGAGCCATGGTAAATAAAAGCTACCCTGTACATCCCGATGATGTTACAGACATTACTGACAGCTGGTAGTGTGCGCTGTTGTCACTCCAAGCTGTGTGTTTAGGGGTATTTTATATCATATTAGATGTCTCTTCATACCATATATTTGGAACTGTATTTCTCTATATATGCTATATGTTGATCGTACGATGACCGCCACACGCAGTGCGTAAAACTCATTTAAACAAAATGTATGCACAGTGTGTACAGGATTATGACTGCCAGCGCCACTGGCATCAAGAACACTGGCTTCAGCATGATCCATCTTTATTAAGATGTAATGCAGCCGTGAGGCCCTTTGTGCTTAACTGCCACCAGTAAAACTGAAGATGCAATGATATTTTCTATTACTGTCTAGTGTTTTGTTTAGTAGGACTCCAAAATGGCAAAATCCTTCTGTTTAACAATGCAGAGTGAGTATAATTACTGTATATTGTCTGTTAGCTCTTTATAGACATTCTATTTGAATATTACACTTACGTAAAGGTATAAAACACGGCTTTGAACGTCATTTAATGTCTTAGTGTGTAAATAAAAACAACATATTTTTACCTCCGTGCATCTGAACGCCGGGAGATTCATTCGTTTACATTTTACAGACCACATGAATGTCAAATGAAAATCCAAACCTAGCAAGTAAAAACATACACTTTTGATGTTGTTGTTATTACTATTATTGCTATTAAAAGATAAAAACTGTTACCTTAGTGGGTTTTAAAAAATTTTAGTTTAGTTTTTTTTCTTGCTTTTCTTTTTTCTCTGTGTGAAAGACTGTCGAGTATGTGTCTATATATTACTTGTGGACTGCATTTTGCTCACTGCCCGAGTCATGGCATGAAACAGTTCTTTGAACATTAAATACATTTTTCAACAGGTGTCGTTGCTGTCAAGGCCCCATCTCTTCACCTCTTCACCTTTTCTCAATCACAAATCCACTGAAGTAGGTTCTGTTCTTTTTATCTCACTTTGGGGTCAGGGCTAGGTCAAAGCATCAGCTACATGCCTACATTGTAATTATATCTGTTTGCATCATATTTTATTACTTCTAGTGGGATTTGAATATTGGTTGTAAATGGGGTCAAGTGACAGAGCTGTTTGTATCACATGACTCTGGCTGTAGCTACATAAACCTGGTTCTGTTCTGCAGATAGCAGACTGAACTACCACGCTAACTGGCTTGTTATAAGTGCATAGAGACTTTATGCTGAGGCTTGAAATTTAAATTGTATATTTTTCTCTGCATATAAAATGAATAAATTAATGATGGCTGTGTATGGCTCGGTGTTTTATTATTTTGACTGAATGGGAAAAATGGAATCAGTTAGCTCACAGCTGGGTATGTCAATACAAGATTCTTGTTAAATTATGATTATTCATTCATTTTTATACATTCATTTTTTTCTAGGCCTACATGGGCATTTTATTTAAAAAAAATACTTTTAAAGGGCTTCACTTATGCTATAACCTATGAACAGGTGTAAACTTTAACAAGAAAAAGAGAAGGCCATAACTTCTGTAAATTGCAATGTTGGCTACAATTTGAGCCATGTTCTTACCTTATATTTGCGTATTTTCAGGTAATAGCAAATTCCTCTTGTAACATACGGTACTGAAACCCCTGTAGGGATATTTTGACCACTTCCTGCGGTAAGCATATGTACTTCCTGTTTACTGTGCCTCCACCATGTTGTGTTTGATACCAGATTGTTTATGGATTAAGCTCATTAATTTCTAGGTTTATCTGAATATCAGCTAGTTTTTTTTTTTTTGAGTCACAGCATACACCTGCACTATTGAAGCACCTGTGTTTCAGAATATCTTGCTAATTTCCAAATTTAACTTGCTACTTTAGGTCAGCTAGCCTAGAAGGTAGCTAAGCCACGTGTTGTCATTCAGCAGCTGGCTAAGTGGTGTCCAGAAAATGATGTGGTTTCATAGACAACCGGAAAACATTTTGGGGAAAACCTGGTCTGATTAGCAGAGACGACATCCATCCCACTTTGGATGGATCTAGAAATCTGGACGAGTTTATTTGGCAACCTAAATTATGACAACCCAGAATTGAAACCAGGATGCAGTGTCACAGACTTACACGCTTCTCTGCGTCTCTTTGCAGCTGCTACCCACCCAGAACTCCCAGTACCCCATAGAGACTGTGTCTGCCCCAGGACCACCTAAATTATATAAATCAAAAATCAACTCAAGAGGAGTTATTCATAAGAACGTATTTAAAATTAAGACTACTTCTCTTATAGAACAAAATAACAGGACAATCAAATGTCTACTATTAAATATCAGATCTCTCTCATCCAAATCTCTGTTAGTGAATGATTTGATAAGTGAACATCCCACTGATTTATTGTGTCCTACTGAAACCTGGTTACAGCAGGAAGAATGTCAGTCTAAATGAATCCACTCCACCTGGTCACAGTAACTGTCACATCCCTCAAAGCACAGGCGGAGGTGAAGGTGTGGCAGCGATCTTTGACTTGAAGCCTATTAATCAACCCTAGACCTAAACATACTGTAGTTAGAACTCATTTGAAGCCTCATCCTGAGTCTCTCACACCCAAACTGTAAAACTCAAAAGCCTGTTCTATTTGTTATTGTTTACCATCCACCTCAATGATCCAATCATTCATAAACTTCATTGCCAAGTATTTTGGAATACAAGGAATTTGGCCCCAGCTTAGTGACCTCCGATGTACACCAAATATGTTTATAAAAAAAAGAAAAAAGAATGAGTTAAAAAAAACAAGAAGACAAACAACCATCTATTTCTAAATATGTACATATATACAAGTTAAAAATTAGCTATTTCACATACAATTACATCTACAAGTTATTGTGCTGTTGTGTTTGCTGTATCTTGGTATACATATAAACATAAATTAACTGTTCATGAGAGTGATGGCCGAGAGAAGAAACTGTCCTTGTGTCTGGTTGTTTTGGCATACAGTGACCTGTAGCGCCATCCAGAGGGGAGGAGAGCAGGCTGGCATCAATGGTTCTTTCTACAGACTTCCATCCTGGTTGCTGGAGTCTGGTCTTGTCCTGTTTGGTTTCTGAACCAAACCAGACAGAGATGGATGTGTAGAGAACAGACTCTATGATTCCTTTGTAGAACTGTATCAGCAGCTCCTGGGGCAGGCCAAACTTCCTGAGCTGGCGCAAGAAGTGCATCCTCAGCTCTGCCGTCTTGGTGATGGTGTTAATGTTGGACATCCACGTCAGGGATGGGAGACAGTGGAGCCCAGGAACTTGAAGGACTCTATTGCTGATACAGTGCTGCTGAGTGTGGTGAAGGGGCTCCCCCTAAAGTCCACTGTTTTGAGTTTGTTTAGCTCCAGGTTGTTGTGTCAGCACCATAGGGCCCTATGTTCAACATCCTGTCTCTAAGCCAACTTGTCACTGTCATGAGACTGATGACTGTTGTGTCATCTGTGAACTTCAGGATCTTTACAAAGAGGTCCCCAGAGATGCAGTCATTGTTATAGAGGGAGAACAGCAGTGGGGAGAGCACACATCCCTGGGGGGCTGCCTGTGCGATAGTCTTTCCTATTCAGAGTTTTTAAAAGACTGATTCAGTGCTTAGTACAGATAAAATAATGTAATAATAAAATAAAATAATCATACTGGGTGACTTTAATAGTCATGTAGATGTTGACAATGACAGCCTCAACAGTGCTTTTAATTCATTATTAGACTCAGTTGGCTTTTCTCAAACTGTAAATAAACCCACTCACTGTTTTAATCACACCCTTGTTAAGACAGGTCTGTCTTAATTTCCAAAAGAAGCTCTGGACTCAGTAGCATAAGTAGGTAAATGTAGTAGTTTATTGTATTATGAACTGTCACAAGGAGTAGTTATGAAGAACAGAGGTTGAAGGCTGACAGGGAGCTGGGCAACCATTTGACTTGATGGCTGATGGCTGCACAGGCACAATGTGTGGAGTAGGAGAGCAGCTGGGGAAGCAGGTCTGTTGACCTGTGATAGTTTAGTTAGATGTAAACAATAATTTTACAATAAACAGTATATTATTCTATAGAATTCTTTTTTAACTTAGGGGAAGCTCATGTTTTTTTCCATCACATATTTTAACCAGAGGTTTAAGCAGCGGTTTTTGATAAATGTAACACTCTAAAGATTAATGGATGTTTGGATTAAAACAGAATTATTTAGTTTGCATTTTGGGGACTAAATGCTAGTGTTTCTCCTCCATAGTTAGGTTGCTCTAAACAATGGTACTTTTTTATTGCAAAGCAAAATGAAACATTTACAGGACAAAGGACATAACATAGTAAATGAGACAACAGACATTAACAAAAGGGGAGAACGGGATTATTAAATTGAGTTATTGAGTTGTGTGTGTAAAAGTCATTTCCCCCTGTAGAATTCCACTGGTGGTCTATTCAAGCCACACTAGTCTCCACAATCCAAAACAGAATCCACAGCATGTTGAGACAAGCACCAGGCCCCGAGTCCAAGCTCCCCAGAGCAACGACAGCCAACAGTGGCTTATTTCCTCATGTGTATGCAAACAGCTCTTTACACAGCTGTGAGTAAACACAGGTTTGAATATAACTGGGGATGCTGTGTCAGCGTAACACGCATCAATGACATGATCAAGGATATTTCTAAACTGTATGTGTTTACATGCATGTAATGAAACTAACGTACTTCCTGTTTTCAGGCCAGCGTTGATAGGATATCCCACATACATAACTCCACCGTTGTTTTAAAATTAATTAACATTATATGATGCTACAATTAATCAAAACCCAATAAACAACATGTTTAATCAGTGTTTTAGTTTGTAAAAAGAATGTGAATTCATGCATTAAAAAAAGATAATGTTTCATTCATTAGATTGTATGTTTTATAGGAAAACGCATGAAGAATGAAGACTTTTTACACCATAAAAATAGTTCTTAACAGTAGGGCTGTAATACCTACTCCAATGATAGAATGGCACTATCGGGCATTTCTAACCACTGATTCAACAGGAAACAGTAGAAGAAGATGTGATTCTCCAGCTCAAAGTTTTAATTCAACATTCTAACCAGTATGGATATGGATATGTGTTTTTATGTCTGCACTGAAAAAGCAGGGCCTTCTATTTTACTAGGGTTGACCTGTACTGCTGCTTCACATTAAAAGGAGCCAGTTCAGGTGGTTCAGGCATTTTATCAGGATGCCGCCAGGGCACCTCACTTGGGAGGTCTTCCAGGCACATCCAACTGGTGGAAGACCCCGAGGCAGACCCAGAACACGCTGGAGAAATGATATATCTTGTCTGACCTGGGAACACCTCAGAATCCTGTCAGAGAAGCTGGAACATGTCGCTGGGGAGTGGGATGTCTGGACTACCTTATTGAACCTGCTGCCCCTGTGACCCTACCCCAAATAAGTGGGAGATAATGGATGGATGGACCTGCAGGCTTTTAATGATCCTGTCACACTCCTCTCGTCTGCTCCTCCATGATCAGCATTGCCAAAGTACTGATCACTGGCAGTGAAGGACAAGCCCTTACACCTGTTGGCAAATGCATATATATACCCTCACTTCCTGTTCACCAGTACAAAGTCTACTACAGAGCTACACGTCTGTTTCCAGAGGCTGAGCCTGCTTCCTCATCATTATTTTCTGCTTAGTTTGTTTATACAGTTTTGTTTGTGATTTGCCTGATTACTGGCTGATTAAATGCACGTCTTACGCTTGTGTCTGCTTTTTCACTAGTGAGATCTGTCACTACGTTACAGAAGACTTCACCATAACATGGACACAGCAGCCGTATCACCTGTACTTGTCTCTGGTGTGGAAGAATCCCCACACAGTCTCCTGCCCAGTCCAGGTGAGTCAGCCTCAGCCCACATGGTAGCCCAACTCTCTGCTGTGCTTGTTGCCTCTCC
>NW_018128037.1:863971-872430 GCF_001952655.1 Monopterus albus
CAGGGAGTGTTGCTCAACCAGATTGTTAACAGGATGGGATAATATATAGAATACAGTCATGATAAGCACTTGAGAATGTAAAATAGGAAGAAGTACAGTACGCCAGTTCTTGCCGTGAGTAAAATCACATAAGAGTGTGTTATTGTGCTTTTTTTTTTGCACTGATCTTATTTATTTTATTTTAGTCATTTATTGTGATTTTATTTTGCCATGTAAAGTACCTTGGGCAACTGGATGTTGTTTTTAAAGTGCTATATAAATACATTTGATTTGATTTGACATAAGAGAGTAAAAGGAGTCTCAGTTACAAGCAGGGCAGCTCTCTGCCTGATTTCACCTGCATTTACATAACAGTGTAAGACAATACACATATGACAAGAGTGACTTGTGTGTTGCTTAAAGCAGCTGCTGCTGGAAGTGATGACAGCACTGACAGTGAACCATGCAGTAAATGGTAAACATAAAACAACATGCTAGGAGGCTAAAGGAACCTTTAAGCCAGTATAAATACTGTATAAAAGATTGACTCAAAATCCAGACTCTTTAATGATAACTCCCAGTACATTTAGTAATGTATTGTATCTTGCACCTCACAGAGCACACTCATGCACTCATTATTATTCCTCTCTCACACATACATTTCCTGCCAAGGATTGACGTAACCATTATATTCAGAAATGTCTTTCATCTGCTGATGCTATGAAAGGAGAACATTTCCATAGCAACATCTTGACCTTTGACCTCCTCTGAGGTTGTGAACTCTTATTTTCTCTGGAGAGCTGTCACTGATGAAAGAGAGGGAATGTTGCCATATTGATCTGTGAGGTGATTTGTAGTCAGGTTTTAGGGTTACCAGCATGTTGCTTACACCTAGCGTAACAGTGCCCTCAGTGATTTCTTCATTCCTGGCTGCTTCAAGCAATTGGCAGTAAATGAAATAAAACCTGTGCTGTTTCATCATTTGCAATAGTTTCACTGCAACTTCATAAAATGGAAAATGGGCTACAATAACTTGACACTATTTTTAATGGATTTTTTTAAATTGCTGATTCCATATAAACATGATAAATATTGTTTTGTGATGGTGCATTTTATATTTTGTTTTATTCATTCATGTTAGGTTGCAGATGAAGTAATTCTGTGACAAGGCTTTTGGGACAAGCCTCTCCCTGCAGCAGCCTACGGGTTGGAGTCAGGTCATTATGGAGATTCAGATCATCTGGCCTGGCTGCAAGATCATATAAGCTGGTGGCAGCCAGTCTTTCCCTCTTTGCTGCTTTCCATCATGTTTAAAATATATTTTAGTTATAATTCCTGTTTCTTTTGATCAGCCTTAGTAGATGTATTATAAATCTTTGCACTTCATACATGAACTACTGACCCTGAAAGAATTTAACTGAAACATAAATCTGTTAACATATGTCAATCTCACTACAGTTCAGTAACAAATACACTATTAATCTGTTCCCTTATAATTTTAAAACAACAGAAACTATGCAGTTGAAATACCTTCACCAGAGCTGTAAGACCTACTGTATGACGCGGTAAGTTGTTGCTATTAATGTAACAGTTGAGGCTGAGTAACCACACTATAGTCAATGGCACACTTATAAATAGTATCACCAAAAATATGTTTCCTGATAATACTGGTGATTTTTGCTATCCCTTTGCTTGTATTTGTTTTTTTCTCCTATATACATGGTAGCACTGTGATTCACTATGATTCACCAGGAACACCATCTCACATGTTGCCACAACTGATACATTGCAGTCAAATACAGATTGCATCCAAGTCTTTATTTGATCCATCTTTTGCAGTGTGAGAGGTAATTAACATGGGATTGTTGTTATTCCACAGAGTCTAGACAGATTCTGTAGAGACCGGAGAGAACAAAGAGGTTATATAAGAAGAACCATCAGAGGATCAGCACCATGAATAGTCCTTATGACAGCTGGGCTGGAAAGTGAGGACAGATATCTTCAAGCTTCAGGTCTGTTTCCTGTCATAACTGACTTCAACCTTAGAAGCCTGGTTTACATTTTTAAAATATAGATAATTCATTTACAAGCCAAGAGTGAACATAACATTTTATCCACCTAGAAATGACACAAGATTACTACAGAGGATAAAGCAGATCAGGTATTTAATTATTAATATAATAAGTAGCATTGATAGTCGCTGTTACAGGAAACAGGTAAGAAGTAAAATCACACAAACACTTGAGATAATTAAACCTGTGACTATGACTTTGAAATGCATATATAGGTGAAAATACAGTAAATAAACTCTGTAAACACATCTCAGAGTAAGGCAAAACAGAAAAAAGAAGACGTGGTTATTCTATTTCGATTTCTTGTACATGTTGGATTGCACAGAACAAACAGGAGGGTTGTACCTGTCATTCTGCCTACAATGTCATGACCGTGGCTCTGTTTGAGAACGATAATTGGAAAGCCAGGCCGACACCGTGAGGCAATTACAGAAATACAATTACACTGAAATCATTTCCAGGCAGCGAAGGAGGACTGCTGCACATTCACCCAACCCTGCACACACATACACTATCATCATCACATAGACAAACCTTTGACTTTAACCAGAAATTGTAAATACTACAAAGATGCAACTGACAAAAACCCATGTTTGTGTCCACACAAACTCTTCACTAGACTCAAGCAGTCACACACATAAATAAATCCTCACATGCAGTCAGTAGGTCCTGAAATAGACACAGCTATGACTAATGAACAATAATTAGTAGCAGAGGAGAGAAGAGAGAATTAATGATTAAAGACAAAATGGGAGGAGGCAGAGTCAGACAGATGGATAAGACAGACAAACAGCTATTTAGTTAATGCTTCACTCACTTCAGTATGGTTACTATCATCATTTGTCTGTGATATTATAACTGTTCTTTTATTAAACATTATGTCCAGGGAAATTTGAGTATATTATATTAACACAGTAGCCTAGAGCAGCAGCACAATTAGCCAAAAACAACAACAACAAAGAACCTTTATTGTTTCCATTAACTAGTAGACACTGAAATGAGCATCCTTGTCACTATTTGTGTCTCTTTTCAGTGGCAAACTTTGCCTTTGAATGCAGCCATTCAGAAAACCTGTAAACATTTTGCTTTCAGACGCAGCAGAGACACATAGCCGGATATTTACTATGGTTTTGTAATGTCAGGAGAAAACAGGTTTACAATTTGCAGAACTGCTGTCAACATGGTAGCTGTTAGTCATCTGAGAGTTAAAAAAAACATTTGAGGAAGGAGAGGATGTTTGTAAATCACATCACACACTAGAGTAGAATGTAAGAGACTTTTACAGGTTTTCAGGGCAAACATTCTTTAAAATAAAAAGATGATTGCACTGGCAGGAGACTATGTGATTGCAGCTCCAAAATGTGTTTGTTGATTTCTTCACCATATTAATGTTCAGTCACTGTAAACTTACACTTTCTTCTACACATCCTCTCAGTCCACACTTGTGCAATACAGGCACCGGGTTCTTATAAGCTGTCATGTATTCAGATTAACACAGCTGTGGCTGTGTTCATTTACATTGTGGTAAATATGCTGCTAAATAGAAAAATGTGTGCAGTATTTTTTTAATTGTATTTTGTATTTTTGTATTTTTTTTTGCAATTTGACCAGCCTTAAAGGAGCCCTATGGAGTTGTCTTAAAAATGAAGCAAAGTTATGTTTGTCTTCAGTGTCTCTCATCAAAATGCGATGTGTTTTCCTGAGCTCTAACTATTATGTTAAATGCATTTCCTTCCTTATCAAGCATTAGCAAAGCTGATGTTTTAAATTACATTATAAACTGTGATTTGTTTATGTTTAGACCCGTTGTATGCTTCTTCCATCTGTAAACTGAAAGCTTACAAATAAAGTGTGTAATTACAGCTAGCATGAGAACCAAATGCATGCCTCTCAAATTAGAGTTTGTGGCCAAGCCAAATGTGTATGGCTCCTTGTTGATGATTGATTGTGATACCCCGACCAAATCATTTCTTCTTCTGTCGTCTTGCATAACACACTGGTAATCAGATGTCCAACCTATTTACAAAAACCCCTTTTACACTGACCTTCAAGGTGGGATTATTGTGCCAATTTTCCACTGTGTTGTTTTGTGTAAAAGGTACCAAGCTGTGGGTCATTGTTGACATTCCTTTATTCCACCATGACAAGTAATAAAAATGATGTAACTGTTCTTCCTCGGCCTCTGTTTAAGAGGGGAACCGTGGCGTGGGTGGAGGTGTATGACATTTTGATGAAGTGTTGTTTCTGTAACACACCGCTGTGGGATTTAACTTTTAATGTTGCCTGCTAGAAACATAATTTGTGATCATAATCATTAACATGCTGTGCACTATGCACACCAAGCTTGACTTCTAATTATGCAGGAGGGGCAAAAGCACAGCTCTGCTCTGTTCATCCACCATCGCTGATTTGAAAGCAACAACATTACTGGTGTGCTTTGTATTTCGGACATGTGTGAATGCATGGTTATGTGTAATGCTGGATGTTGGGTTAGGCATAATGCCAACACAAGGAGCACCTTAAGCTGTTTTTTTTTTTTTTTTTAGTTCAGCATGAACTGACAAAGTTGCAATAAGGAAGGGCCATCTTAATATTAAAATTGTGGAATGTCTAAAAGAGGCTAAGGGGACAAAGAACAAAGATGCAAGTAGAAAACCATGCAAATGCTGTATAACAGCAAAATATAGTCGCTGCAAAAGTGATTTCGTGATTCAGGGCGACTCCAATTGTCTGTCTGCTTCATTTTCAGTGCAAATAAAAAACATCTTGACCCTATGGTTGATTGATGTGGAGACGAAGTGCTGCGGTATAGGGCGCCATGTTGAGAGTGAATGTTTTGGGCATCAGAAAGCCCCTGGATTTCCATCTGGGTATCCCTGTAGCAGCGATACAGAAAAAAACTGCCCCAGTAGACAGCAACAGCTGCGGCTCAGGAGGTAGAGCGGGTCGTCTCCTACCTGGAGCATTAGCGGTTCAATTCCTGGCTTGTACAGTCCAAAAGTGTCCTTAAGCAAGACACTGAACCCTCAGTTGCTCCCGATGTGTTAATGTATGTGTTTGAGAGTGCAAATGGCTATAGTATGAAAGTGCTTTAAGTGTGCTGCAATGCATAGAAAAGCGCTATACAAGTATAAGACCATTTAAAAGTTCTATCAAAGATCTGCCTTGTATGGCTTCTCCTTCTATTGTAGCATTCTGTAGTGCTTGCTGTAGATACAGTAATTCCAAAGCACCCCACCACAGTGTTGGAGAGCAGTGGTACCTCTCACACAGAGAAGAGCCTGTTTTTGGCACTGGTCATAATATCTAAGTGAGTTTACCACTGTTAATACTCTACCAACTATGCGTGTTGCTAACACACATCAGTGATCAACAAACAGCACTCACTGACAGATTCTTCATTGTCACTGGCAACTTCACTATTCCATTCCAACAATATGTCATTTGTGCTACATGAGAAGAAAATACATCACACCACTGTTCACATTGTTGTTACTAATGAAAAAGTGCTCATTCTTACCCTTAATCCTGTGACTGCTATTGTCCTAGAAGCATATGCATATAATCATTAATGCCACAAAATGATTCATCTTATATGCCTTCTACCACTGACTGACAATCTGTTGGAGTGAGAGATTAGAGTGTTGTGTGTTGTTCAGAGAGATTATGCTTCTTTCTCAGATACATTGCCTTTCTTGCTGCCCAATGGTCACTAAAACTACAAAAATCTGTTGCGCCACCCATACACCCTCTCCTGGAGTTTAGACTTGTGTTTGTGTCTGAAAACAGAGCTGTGTGATGTTTGTACATATACAATTTTTGTTTTATTTTTAACACCAGTAATTTTGTTTCCATGGATCTATTGCACTCAACCTTTTTGTTTGTTCTATGAATGCCTGCATGTTATTCATACAGTATGTGTATAAAGCTGATTCTGATTCTGGCATATGCACGACAGCAAAGCTGACCTTTAACCTTGAATTGCTACTGTAGGTTTCTTGTCATGTTACCAAAATCAGCTTTATTGGCCAGGTGTGTTGGACACGAGGAATGTGACTGGCACAGCGGCTCTCAATGTGCATGTACATATCTCCATGCAAGGCAACAGCAAGGGGCAAGTAAACAACATACCAACATAAGGCTGTGTAGTATAACAAAATAAACAAGTATAAACAAGCAATAAACAATGCAAACAGGCAAATGAATGTTCATTAGGAAGTGAGATAAAAATAGAATAAAAGACAAAAAAAGAATTTGGCCCCAGCTTAGTAACCTCCAAATAAAACATAAAAAAAGAAAAAACAGAATAACAAGTTTAAAAAAACAAGAAGACAAAACCATCTATTTCTAAATATGTACATACATACAAGTTAAGAATTAGCTATGTACATTGATTACATCTATAAGTTATTGCACTGTTGTGTTTGTTGTATCTTGTTATACATATAAACATAGATTAACTGTTCATGAGAGTGACCGCCGACGGAAGGAACTGTCCCTGTGCCTGGCTGTCTTGGTGCACAGTGACCTGTAACGCTGTCCAGAGGGGAGGAGTTCAAACAGATTGTGTCCGGGGTGTGAGGGGGCTGCAGTGATCCTCTCCGCCCTCCTTTTGACTCATGAGGTGTACAGGGCCTCCATGCAGGGCAGGCTTGTACCGTTGATTTTTTTCTGCAATCCTGACTGTCCGCTGGAGTCTGTACCTGTCCTATTTGGTTGCTGAGCCAGACATGTGATGGAGGTGCAGAGAACGGACTCGGTGATTCCTCTGTAGAGCTGTATCAGCAGCTCCTGGGGCAGGAAGTACATCCTCTGCTGTGCCTTCTTGATGACGTACCACCACCAACTGTTGCAGAATACTGTATAACCCAAGGGCAAGGCTGTGTATCACATCACTTGTGGGCTCACATGTGTGTACAATGCTAGCAAAAAGGGGACCCATTCATAAAAACATTGCTTCATAGCCGTCTAGTGGTCAAATGTCCCACAGAGTGCCTTTAACTGCCATAGCAATAAATCAAACAATTTGTAGATTTTTAGCTGCGTTATAGACAGGCCCTGCAGATGTCAGTGTGTCTGCCTGACATTTTGGCCCACAGTGACATATCTCAGTAACTTTAGATGGATTGCTATAAAATTTTGTATACACATTTATGGTCCCAAAATGGTCTAGGTCACCCTTCTTGGAGGCACAGCTCAGAGCACTTCAGACTGCTGCTGTTTCTCAAACTATAACAGGGAGATGACAGAGAGAGGGGATGAAAGGCTAGAGATACTGAGTACCAGACAACCCAGACTCATACAGAGAGAGCAGGAAATCAGGTGCAGGGATGTGTCTAACAGCCTCACAGACTTCAGTCTGCTCTGCAGCACCAGCACTCATCCAACCGTGACTGTGTCATTTTACATTCCTCAGTGAGACCTGCCGAAGAGAAGAATGCCTGCTGACCTTTTGCAGTCACATTTATGTTACCTGCTGATTTTAATAGCAAATTGCCCAAATCAATCCCAACATGAAGCTAGCTTGAAAAGGAAACTCTGTACTGTATCTATGTATGTAAATAATATCCACTGGCTTTTACATGATCAGTATTTTCAGTATTTAGTAACAGATCTCTCTATAGATATAGATCAAGACAAGACTAAAACTATAAATAAATGGGAAAATACTGTACATAGTAATTCCCATAAGTTAATTCTAGTGGTAAAAAGTGAATTATATTTCATGCAAAAGGCTAAAAGCCAATCATAGTTTTCACCTTGACCTTTTCAGTGAATTCAGATGTGGTCTTTCCGGGTTGCAAGCAAGATCAGACGTCTTTACTGCTCCTCTTGTCTGATCTACAATTTTTCACATCTCCTACACTTTCAAGTCTTGGAACAAATTCCACAACTATTAAAATGCCTCCAAGAGGTAAAAGAGCTAATAAATCAGAAGTGAATGAGGATATGGAGGCAGAAGAAGTGTATCACAGAGCGGCGCAAGTAACAGACATTGTGGAGCACCAGAAACAGATGTACATCGCGCTGATGAACCAACAGCAGGAAAACTTCAAAGGCTTCGTGCAACTAATTATGGAGACAAACAACAAGAGACTCGACGACATGGCCAGAGAAATACAGGAGATAAAAACGAGTTTGCAGTTTACCCAGCGAGAGGTGAAGGTGATTAAAGCTGCCATGCCATGAAAATACAAACCAAGGAGACGAGGGATGACGTCTACAAAACCTGTGAGAGTTTAATAGCTTTAACGGATAAAATGGAGCATTTGGAAGCACAGTCCAAGCGAAAAAACTTGATCTTTGAGGGAAGCAAGCAGACAGCTTGAGAAAGCTGGACGGAAGCGGAATGTAAAGTGAAGGAGATTCTAAAAAATAAACTGCAAATTCATCAAGAAATTGAGATGG
>NW_018128037.1:876276-912295 GCF_001952655.1 Monopterus albus
AAATCAAATCAAATCAAATCAAATCAAATCAAATGTATGAAGGGTAAACCTCACTGAAATAAACTGAAAAGACCTCTGCCAACATCCTGGTCAATTTCATCCAAAGACTTCTTTCCTTCTCTGCTAGAAAACTGTTCATTAGTCTCTTCAGGTTAGAGTGAATTGCTGCACCAGGTGAAGACACTGGAGTATGTTGGGGTGAGTGTGAGATAGAGGGTAAAATGGAACATAAGATCAATGGCAAAGTGGTGTCATTGTGAAGCAGATGCTGAGGTCAAGCTCTTTATGTTGAATGTCATATGACCAAACCAGAAAACAGGTCTCATCACATCCATTTTGTTGGAGAAGGCAGTGAGAACACTTTAAATTAAGGACAGTAGATGGGATTTAGTAGGTAATCGGCTAACGCTGGGCTGCTTTTTATTTGTGTTTGTCATTGTTGGCATTTTATTTGATTTGTTAGTTATTTAATTAGATTCAAGATTTTTATTTTCCATTAATGCATAAACAAACAGTCTAGGCATATAGGAATTCTTGCGCAGCTCTCCTTTTGAGTCAGGTAAGGAGTCAAAAGCCAGAAAGAACATTTAGTCGTCTGTGGCCCCTTTTAAGATGCTCCAGTCTGTGGCCTCTAGACAGCCCTGCAGGCTGGCCTGTGAACAGTTGTTCCAGGTGTTAACAGTTCTCACTGAGACTGGTTTTGCCTTGAGTCGTTTGGTGTAAGCAGGTTTGAGCCAGATTGATAGGTGTTCAGATCTACCAAAATGAGGTTTAGGTTCAGCTGAGAAAGCATTTCTAATGTTACTGTAACATTGGTCCAGTGTTTTGTTTCCTCTAGTAGGAAAGGTTACAAACTTAGGCATGCTTTTCCTGTTAGGGTTTAGTCCTACCTCACCGGGAGGATGAGGGAGCACTAAGGTAGGACTCAAGACGCATACATTACATTCACTATTATACATTGCAGCTCTCTAGGTAAATAAAATGGCCTTAGCTTTAGTGTTACATGTTCCACATCTTCAGAACAAAATTTTGAGATAATCTTATGGTCTGTGCACCAGGACTGTTTGACAAAGGTGGCCATTCCTCCTCCACGGGTCTTGCCGCTTTCAGTGATCCTGTCTGAACACAATGTAGCCATCCAGAGTTATACTCTCATCAGAAGTCTCTTTTCCCAGCCATGTTTCACAAAAACACAGCAGGGGGCAGTCCTGTATGTCCTTCTGCAGGGTAATACGATTTGTCCAATTTATTATACAGAGACTGGACATTTGCGAACAGTATAGCGGGGAGGGCTAGCCTGCCACCGCTAACCAAGCCTCCATTCGACCCCCTCCAGCCCTAGTGATGGAATAGGTAGATAATGCATGGATGGATGGACAAACATGTGCCAAAGCAGACACGACAAGAGGGCCTTTATTAAAGTCAGGGTAAAGTAAAACTGAATGTGTTCGGAGTTTGTCACACCACAGGAAGATATGCTATTAACCACCCAGCCAAATTTAAATAATTAAAAAGATCACCATGTATGTAAAATCAGCTGTCAAAAAACATAAATAAATAACGAGTACTCTCTTGCAGAAATGTGCCACTCATTCTCATTGTGAATGTATTAAGAGAAAATATGTAGGAAAGATGTATTTGTGGGGCAAAAGCATGATGTCTTTACAGACCTGAGCGCTCCAGTTTTTTTACAATGTATTTGAAAATAGTCGGGACGTAGGCGCAGCACTCATGTAACACGAATCAAGAGGAGTAAGAATTACACGAACTTTTTTTAAATCTGTTTTCCATATGTTTCTCTATAGGGGTAATGTCTGTATTTCTTTATTTCTGTAGGCTAAAATAGATCATTTGAGTTTTTTTAAATTCATAACTATCTGTGTTCACATCATGTACAGCCTGTTTTTAGGCCCGCAGTGATAGGGTTTTCCCACATATATGCTCCGCCCTATTTTAAAACTAAATTACATGATATGCTGCTACAGTACACAAAATCAGCTAAACTACTCCTTTAGTCAATATTTTATTTTGTTAAACATATTGTGAATTCATTAGGTTGTATGTTTATAGGAAAAACCTTTAAAAAAAAATTTAAAATGGAGACATAATGGATAGTTCTTCTCAATAGAATAATAAATGGCAAGATTCTGCATGTCTGCATTAAAACAAAGCCAAATACTCAGGCATTTTCACTGACACCACATATCGACATTACTACATTTTAACAGGAATTACAGAACTTTTTAGGATTTATTATTTATCAATAGCTACATTTTTTCTGATTATTATTTTATAAAACTTTATTAAACCTAGATGGGAAATTCACAAGGTATTCTTCAACACATCTGCCAATGACTATGGCCATTTGTATACCTGATTTATCTTACTTAATATCAGCACATTTAGGAAAAAACTGAAGTTTTTAGCTCACAGCATTTATCTGAAAACATTTAACTGACTGTCTCTCATACTGGGTTCATTTGAGGTGTTTGTCACTGACTAGCCTATATGTATACCAGTTTTATTTTCTCCTGAAGAAGAAATGTCAGGACAACATGTTCTTCACCAGGCTGGTTGACAGCAGAAATGTATTCACAAAAATAGACTTCATGTAGGCTTATCAGCAAGAAATCAGCAGTGTTTATATGTATGGATTTATTAATTTTATTATTTCCCCATCTTGCTACAAAGGATGGGAGAGAAAGTAAACCAAAAAGCTCACAGTGACATCAGGAACCTGATCCATCAGAAGAAATTCAAGTAAAAATTTCCCAACACATAAACAGGTGATCAACCTGATTTAAGCCGCTGTCTGTGGCGATTACACTTCAAATGCACCAAAGGAAAAAATAGAACCAAAGTATAAAAAGGGGTCCAGGGATGATGCGTGTGTCTCAGCCAGTGTGGATCAACACATTTAATAGACTGAATTTTCTGCTTCATGAGACCGGCGAGTAACAAACCTGCAGATAAACATTGTGTTGTATCATGGAGATTGTTACGTCTGTCCACCGTCTATACAGTGTGAGAAGTTGTTCACACATAACCTGTTTATTTTGCTGTCACACCCAATGTGACCTTTGAAAAAAGTCAGTCACTCCTTAAATACATTTGGTTGCAAAATGTGACTGATCACTTGCAGTCTAGAGCCCTGCTATGGTCACATGGATTCTGTACTCACTCATGTAGATGTGCTTCCATTATTGCACAGAGGTACGTAGCGATATGACTTAGTAGGAAAAGAGAGAGAGAGAAAGAGAGCACTGCAACATGTTAATTCATTTTTTAAACATGTTAACACAAAATTATTGCACATGTTAGCATGTACTTTGCATGTGTGTTAACACACATGCCCACTCAGCTCGATGGCTTGCCATACAGGAGGGTTCTGAAAACATGCTTTTCATTGATGGTTGTAATGTGGGGATGTATTCAAAAGTGCACTGCCATAACCCCCACCAGACAGATCAACTGAACTACAAACCGTAATGCTATCAGGCCTTACTGGTGGTGAAAATAAAATCCCCCAATGAGCAGGCTTCACAGAATCATAGGAAATATGGAGTGTGGAAAATGAATGAGTAAAATCTCCTTTTCCTTGAGCAGCTCCTCTTCAGTGCCCTTTGATCAAAGAAGCGCAAGTGCCAATTGCTCGAGTGGAGCAGCACTGTGGCCAACAGTGGAGGGCTGTGTTTGGACCTGGCAGTGTGCATGAAGCCTGGCTGGTGTGAATATGAAAGAGGATATTGTTGAAAGGAGTGTGTCCTGAGCTCACATTCTCTTGACTGAAAATAAAAATATAAACAATTATATTAAACATGACAGCAGCAAACTGATTAATTTCAGGACTCACATCAGGAAGGCCCTGAGTCTGAATGTACCCCTCTTCCTGTGTGAAGTATTTTTCATCCACAGTAAATATCTCCCTCTCTTCTCCAGCTTCCCAGTTCAGGTGAATTTCACATGTCATGTCATGTGTGGACAGGTCACTGTTTCCTGCCTTTCTTCGAGAGCATGCTGGAAATAGTTTCAGAACCTGAGTGACTTTGTTTAATGCTACCCAGTATCATACTGGTACCATACAACAGTGATTTAACTTTGTAATGGGAACATTTGCTGTTCTATATATAGAAGCATTGCTCTTTCCAAGTTAAAACAGCTTCTGTTTGTAAAATAAAAGTCAAAATGAAAAGTATTACTGCAGTCTGCTAAACAGAAGTGCAAAAGTACTATCACCTACTTGTCACTAAGGCATGGGTTTGCACTGGACTGTTTTAGTTTAGCTTAAGAATCCCATTGTTTTGAGCTTGGCAGGGAGTGACTAGGAAAGCTACAGGACACAGAGCAACCTGGTCTCCTAAAAATTCAGATTACTAATTTTTATTGCCAGGTTTGTTTTTGAGGAAAAGTAACAGCTTCCTGGATGATGTTAAGTGTCAGTTTTTGCAGTCAAGGAAGTACTACTTTTTGAAACAACTGGACTGAGTTTGTCTGAAATTGTTAACCAGAGGACTGTCTGACTATGACAGTAGATATGTGATTTAACTTTTAATTTAAAAGCTGAAGTAAATGTATTGCATACACTCATACCAGCCTAGATAATACCATTACAATTGTCAGAGAGCTCCATTAGGGGCCTCAGACGGATGCTGATAGTGGTAGGGTGGTAACAAAGGGATAACAGTAGAAAATAAGTCATATTGATTGGTGCAGGCTTCTAGAAGACCATCTGTACTGATCTTTAAAATGTAAGTAATTTATTTTTGCATGCAGATTAGAATATCTTGCTCATCCTTATTGAACACCAGAATTAGATTCAACAAATAAAGTACTCCATTAGGCTGGGAGTAATGTAGCTTTAAGGTCAATGCAGCATTGTCCCAGATTGCATGCAATACCTACTGTTTGAGCTCTCTAAGTCCATCTCTGGACTCCCTTCATGGAATCTTACAGAACAGCTGTAGGTAACAGATAAAAGGCAGAGGGAGGGGAGCTCCATAAATAAAGTCTGGTGTCTAATCCAAAGTCTCCTCAAGCCCATGCACACAGACAGGTAAGTACAAAGAATGTGTTTGAGCAGACACTGTCATGAATAAAATAGGAGCAAGATTAAAGGAAGGCAATTTTGAACATTAAAAGATTGTTTTGGGGTTCTTTATCATTTTCTTAACACTCAGGTAAGACCAGATTTTTAAAGAGAAATGTC
The DNA here is from genome assembly GCF_001952655.1 of Monopterus albus. Taxonomy (NCBI): domain Eukaryota; kingdom Metazoa; phylum Chordata; class Actinopteri; order Synbranchiformes; family Synbranchidae; genus Monopterus; species Monopterus albus. Next base: position 881,483 of record NW_018128037.1, read on the forward strand.
CCTTTTCTCCCTTGATAGCACTTGAGGAATCAGACTGGCTATATTTTAAAATTGATGTTCTACCCTCAGAGCACCAGTTGGTTCTGGTCCATTTTAGAAGGCTGTGAAAATCATCTTGCAGAGATCTGAACGTTTTTGAAATGAGTCATACAGCACAGCATGAACCTGAAATGATGAAGTAATGCAACATTTTACAGAAAAGTAAAGATTATCAATAGAATACTGAAAACTGTAGTTCTGATGGACTTGCCGATTGAGAAGCTCATTTGTCAGAGGTGTTTTAGTTGATTTCACTGTAGAAAAAAAAAATCATTCCAATAAATCAACCAAAACAGCATATGTTTACATTCAAGTCCTCTAGCAGCCCCTGGGATTTTGACTCTTGTCCATCAGAGGCAAAGTAGGAAGTGGGGTTCATGGTACTGCAGACAGACAATGGGTACATTAAGTCTCTTATAGAATCAGAATCAGCTTTATTGGCCAGGTGTGTTGGACACACAAGGAATTTGACTCTGGTACAGCGGCTCTCAATATGTATGTACATATCCTTAGCAGCAATGTGCAAGTAAACAATATAAAGCTGAGAGAACAGAAAAGTAAAGAAGTAATGTGGATTGGAAAAGGAATGTGCATTAGGAATATATATATATATATATAGCGTGTTCAGTTCCAGGTTGTTGCGGCTACACCATAGGACCAACTGTTCAACCTCCCATCTGTAGGTTGACTCATCACTCTCTCGGATGAAACCAATGACTGTTGTATCATCAGCAAACTTTAGGAGCTTGACAGAGGGGTGCTTTGAGATGTAGTCATTGGTGTAGAGTGAAAACAGCAGAGAGGAGAGAGAGCACACACCCCTGGGGGCACCTGTGCTTATTGTCCGGGTGCTGGATGTGGTTTCCCCAAGCCTCACCTGCTGCTTCCTGTCCGTCAGAATGCTAGTGATCCACTGACAGGTGGGGGCAGGCACAGTGAGCTGGGTCAGTTTGGAGTGGAGGATGTCTGTGATGATGGTGTTGACGCCGAGCTGAAGTCCACAAGGAGGACCCATGCATAGGTCCCTGGGGAGTCGAGGTGTTGCAAGATGTAATGTAATGCCATGTTGACTGCATCGTCCACTAACCTTTTTGCCTGGTAGGCAAACTGCAGGGGGTCTGCGATGTCCTTCAGTCCTTATATGCATCTGTGTTTCCCTCCTTGTGTATTTTCCTTGTGTCTTTAGTCGTGCCCATATAAGATGAGGAAAATATGCAAGGAGAGGGGAATCCAGGGCTACCTCCCCAGTTGACTGAGGATGGTCCAAGTCTTTAATATCAGCTATGAGGATGGAGGTGCATGGAGGCTGCTGGAGGAGTCATCACACACAGGGAAGTGGAAAAGAACGGACCCAGAGGGCTGACGATGATGCAAATGGATTTAATCAGTGCTATACAAATATATACAAGTGACGTGAAAACAACAGAACAAAAACACTATGGGTTCGGGAAACCGGGCATCGATCAGTACAGAAAAAACAGTCTAGTCTGTAATGAGAATGTGGGCCGAGCTGCGGAACTGAGTGGGTCACTTACTGGCTGGCCAGTGAAGATGGAAAACGGCTGAGAAGAACAGGGTAGAGGACCATGGTGAGATGAGCAGTATGTAGGACTGTACATCTACCTGACTAGCGGGACTGGCAGGGTAATGAGGCATATGGTCCAGAGAAGGTAATCTGTAGGAGAGATGGTCAGGAGGGAATGGAGAGGCATAGCGCGGATACTGGAAAAAATCAGACAATAATCCAGAAACGACTGTGACTAGAAAACACTTGAAATAGGAAACACTACAGAGAAACAAAAGTGGCGCAAGTTGTCAACCTGGAAACAAGTGAACAAACTGGCAAGGGAGTGTGAAGTGAAGTGGGAATAAATAGGGTGAAGGACTAAGTGAAAACAGCTGGTGTAATCAAAGAAATCAGTGGCAGGTGTGCAGGGTGACATGATCAGGGATCAAAGAACACAGAAAGGGAGGTGAGAGAGGCAGGTGCAGCCGGGCAAACCTGATATGTTATGACCCCGGATTGCCATTGACCACCGAGTACTGCCTTGCCCTCCTGATTCGGACTGTTTTCTGTGTTTCTTTCTGTGACCTTTCGCTTTGGATCCTTTGGCTGTGTGAGTTTGCTGGTTCTGACCTTGGACTGTGTTGCCAACCTGTGAGTGCATTTCATGTTTCAGCAGTTTTTGTATCATTTTGTTCGCTGTCGTCTCCTTTGATAGCTCAGTTGGTAGAGCGGAGGACTGTAGTGGTTCGCTGTCAGTGCCCTTATTAAAGAACAGTTTTGCTTTTACTTGTTGGGCTCTATAATTGAGTTCACCCCTTGATATTATCAGCAGCTTTACGAGCCGATTCCTGACAGGCACCAGTGCTACACTTTTGTTTTCTGTACTCTTATCAGTTAATACAGACTTTCTAAGTTTTCTGCCTAGTCCTGGTTTGCATTTTGGGTCCTAAACCAGTATGTATCATAACAGAATGGACAAGCCAGCATGGAATCCAGCAGACCAGGAAGGAGAGTGGCCAGTTTTTTGTCATCTGACTCAGACTCTGGTTAAACAACTGCTGACCACCCAGGTACAGCAGTTACTGACATTTTCCCTCATCAAAGGGCTTTATTAAACCTGACCATGGCTGCAGACCAGACCAGAGATGCCCTCTGAGGGAGTTGGCTGTGATGCCAATGCTGTTTCTGTTCCTGTTCCTGAACGGGTCAGCTGGGATGCTGATGTCACCCCCGATTCAGTTTTTGTCCCTGAGCGGGTCAGCTGGGATGCTGACGCTGTTACTGATCCTGTACCTGTTACTGAGCAGGTCGGCTGGGACATCAGCACTGTTTCTGACTCTGTTCCAGGTCTAAACATCCCCGCTAGTGTGGCTGTTTTTCGGTGCGCCAATGAAAGCATCCCCACTGAAGTTTCCATGCTTTTGGTGCACCAACAAAGACGTTCCCCGCCAAGAATGCAATTCACTAGTGTGCTGACTCCACCTCTGACCCTGTTTTTGTTCCAGAGTGGGTCAGCTGAGACACTAACTCTGTCTCCTTACCTGTGAGTTCCTGAATCCCCAGCGACACTGGCGTGTCTCCTGTCCCAGTATATCTTGCTGTGTATTTATGTTCAGCCAGCAACATTGTTACTCATATGTCTCCTTCACCTTACTTGTAGGGTTCCTGAGCCTCCAGCTCAGGTGACACAGGGCAGGAAGTCTAACAAAATAAAAGCTCTTAAATAAAAGGAACAGGAACTGAAGCTGAACCATAACAATGCCCATTCAAGTAAATCTTTTAAATTATCATGTAACACTTGCGACATGCGTGTCAGATCAGAAAATGCTTCTTTGTATCATTCTAGAGGGTATTGTTTTTGTCTCTTGCTCAGTCTGCAGTTTCTAGAGTCAAGACTGAACCTTGTACGTTCAATTCAACTTCAATGTGGTAAAAACAAACAAACAAAAAAAAAATGTATCACCTTCTAGCTTTTTCCAGATCTTTTAACCACATTTTAATGTGTTCCTAAGTGGATGGTGGATGGAGTTTGCTCAATAGGGAAAACACCAGAACAAAAAAACTAATGAAGAATGTGATGCAATTGAAAGGTGCAGATAAAAGATGGATCTTGCCAATACAAATTTCACTTAGACAGCCCATTAAAGAGCCTCGGATTGATGGTGATAGTGGTGGAGGGGTGAATTTGCCAAGCAGCACAGACTGCAGTGGCAGCAAAAAGAGAAAATATAGTCAAGGTGGTTTAAATGTTCTTCAGCTATGATCCAAAGCCACGGAACCTAGCGAACTCATCGAATAACAACTGAGAGGTGAATGACAGCTACAGTATAATTTCATCATGGTTTGGGCCTACTTCCTCTTCTGTACTTTTATTTTGAAAGTGTTTCCTGTTTCATGTCATCTCAACTGCCTCAGCTTTACTCTGGCCTTCACCTATCACTCATGGTTAAAGTGTTTGTCATATGCACAGTTAGGAAACCCGTTTCCTTGTACAATGAAATTCTTACTTTGCTGTCCACATGAATGCCACAAAATACAAATGAAATATAAAGTAGATAAATAAGTAACACAAAATCTAAGGGACTTTAAGCAGCAATGCAGCAATATAATAAAAATATATAAGAATATAATAAGAGAATGTATACTGCATGGGAGCAGCATGTGCAAACTGAGAATGTAAACAGTACAGGTCGACAGTACATGACGTATTTCCTGGTAATAAACTCCTCAGCTGTTTAGGAGTCTGATGGCAGAGGGAAAGAAAGAGTTTTTCAGTCTAGAGGTCCTGCATTTCACACTTCTGAGCACCCTGTGGTGGTAAATGCTTTGCAGAGAGGGCAGTGGAGTCCTGGTTATCTTCTCCGCAGTCTTTACCACTCTCAGCAGGTGCTTGCGGTCCATAGCAGTAGTGCTGCCATACCAGACAGTGATGCAGCTGGTCAAGATGCTCTTGACGATGCAGCTGTAGAAGTTGTTGAGGATCCTAGGCGACAGGTCAAACCTCCTCAGCCTCCTCAGGCAGTACAGCCGCTGGGTCTGTGGCTGAATCGCGGAATCTGGGACTTGGTGAGAATTAGAGCACAGCATTCTCTGATTCCCCTGTAATCCTAGCCCTTAGCTCGTCCAGTTTGTTTTCCAGAGACTGTATGTTAGCTAGGAAGAGGCTGGGTAATGGCGGTTGAGTAGCGCAAGCTTTTAGCCTAGCATGGAGTCCTCCACGCTTGCCTCATTTGCGCCTCCGTCTCCGGGCCGCTCTCCTGATTTCAGGCTGCTCGCTTGTGCCTGGTGCTCCGGGGGCTCCCTGAGGGTGATTGTGGTTGTCATCGTTGTTGTTGTTGTTTTTGTTGTTGTGGGAGCGGACACTGAGTTCTAGCTCCGGTGGTATGAAACCAGTAAATTCCCAGTGGCTTTGTGAGTTGGCAATATCCAGCAATGCCTGTCTGTTGTATGTTAGCAGTGCATGAAATTTGTGCACTGCAGAAAGAATAAAAAAACACACAAAAAAGAAAAAAATGAAGAAAACGCCGGCATTCAAGAGTGGAACACGCAAACACATCCGCCTTGGTGGGCGCATGTTTTGGTCTTCATATCTCAGTCTATACATTCTCCTCACTTCACTCAGTTAGGCTGCTTGTTCTTCTGTGTACACACCCTGCCTTTGTATGACTTGATGTATGCACTGCCTGTTTTTGTCCTTTCTGGGGCATTCTCCTCCTGGTTATCTCACCTCTGCAACTTCATTTAGAGATGTCCCTGCCCATTCCCTTGTTCTCCACATGGGCTCAGCTCCCATACATCAGGTCTGAACTTTGGAACATTTTTTTTTGCTTCTATTTCACTGGCCTGTGCCTTGTTGATGGTCTCACTGCCTCACACAGTTGGTTTGTCTTATTGTTAGTCTCACTACTTGTTCTCAGTTTAATTAAGTCAGGCTTAAGCTTTAAATTGGTTTCTATGTATTGTAGTCTCTTGGTTTGCAGTGCATGTTGTGATAAAATTGGATCTTATTGTCAAGCCCCAGTTGATCTGCATTTGGGTCCTCCCCTAGCCAGAATCCTGGCAAAATTAATTTCTAAAACTTGTAGAGAACATGAAATTCAAATTAGGCAACTTAAATGTAGTGGATTTTTGTAAATACATTAACTAGAAAATCAACTGGGAGCAGGAGGAGAAATACTGTAGGTGCAAGGTGGAGAAGATTGCATTTTAGATGTAATTAGATTCAAATGTAACAGTGGAGTAAATGCCAGTCATGAAGATGTCTTAGGATGTGGTTAATAGAGTTTGGTTTTACTGTGTGTCTACTCTGGAGGATTGTGTGTGCAGGGGACACAGGAAACAGTATGGTGCAGAAGACAGAGGTTTAGTGGAAGATAAATATAGGTTAGGAAATGGAAAGTGTGGGGTGCAGGAGTGTATTGCGTTTGATGCTCCAGTGAATGTTGTGATTTCATGGATGAGATGAAGGGAGCAGAAGAAAAGGTACATTGTAAAGGGGAAACAGGGGGATTGGCCGCCCTAGAATTAAGGGAACAGTGTCTGTTTCAGAAAGCCTAAATGCTTTAGTACCTGTTATTTGAAGGCAGTTTTTGTCAGCCAGACCTAATGGTGTCGTGGTGGGTTTCTGTTTCCTGTGGATTTCAGTCTACTCTCTTGGCCCCATGTCATTTCTGCCTACTCTGTTAACAGCATGTGCTTTCTTGCTTTCACCTGTGGTTTGTTTCCTACTGACTATTTAACCTACCTTGTTCTTTCACTCAGTGACAGATTGTACAGTATGATGATGGGTATGAATCTCTTCGCCCCCCAGCTTTGCCCCTGAACCTGTTGCAGGCCTGTATTTGCCTCTGATCCCCTCACTTTGCCTTGGTGATTTCTGGATTTGAAAGTCTGCTCTCAACCTTTCTGTTGTGACTTCTGATCAAGTTTGTTTGCCTCTAACTACAGGATTATGGATTCTCCTCAGTCTGGAGGGACCTGTTGCCTACACCAACCTATTTCTGATTATCAGACTGTAGATTCTCTGCTCTTCAGTGTATTTTTGGGTTGAACTCAATACCTGTTTACTGTGTGCACACAGAAGAGGAGAAAATTTATTTGGAGGAAGCTTTTCCTCTGTGTTATGCTTCTGCACATACTCACCCATTTTTCTCCTGCTTTGTGTTTCTCCAGCGACATTGTTTCCTGTCAAAAGAACCATTCCATCATTACTTGGTCACCTACCTTCATGGTCCACCATCTACTCTTCATGCTGCCATCTTCTCTGCAGTCTCTGTCATCCTGCTCCAAAGTCTCCACCATTCACAAAAGAGTTCATCTCTGAGTATAAGACACACCTACCTGTTGTCCGTTTTCACTACCCCTCAGCCCACAAAAACAATCTTACGATCCCCTCAATTCTCTAACTATATAGTTGTCTTGTGCTTTTGGATTAAGTGTTATTTGCAAATAGTTTGTAAAAACTTTTAATTTGAAACTGTAAAGTTCCATTTTCTACACTCAATAGAATCATGCTGTTTTGTATTTATGATGAATAAACATGTTGACACAGGGCTTCCTTTTGGTACAGTACAAGTTTGAGAAGCATTTATGGATGTAACTACGTATTGCAGTGCCTGACACAGGTGTGCCAAAGTCTTCCTGAGCCCATGTGGTTATATCACTTATAGAAGATGACGATTCTTGATGCAGTGCCGTCTGAGGGACCAGAGAGCTCGGTCATCCAGCTGAGTCTTGTGCCCTTTACATACTGAAATCCCTCCAGATTCCTTGAATCTTTTAATGATATTCTGCACCATAGAGGGTGACATGTCCAAATCCCTTCCTATCTTTCTTTGAGGAACATTGTTTTTAAACATTTCAGTAATTTTCTCACACATATGTTGACAAACTGGTGGTCCTCGGCACATCTTTGCTCCTAAAGGGCTCAGCCTTTCCCAGATGCCACTTTGTACCGGATCATGATGCAGTCACCTGTTGACATCACCTGTTTCACATGTAATCATCATTTCATTGTTTTACCTCATTACTGGCCCTGAATGCAGCTTTTGTTGGAATGTGTTGCAGCATCAGAATTGGAGTGTTTATTTTGAACACAGAATAAAATTGATGAGGCATCAGATAATGTGCTGCTGTATTGTTTTCAATGTAACACAGGACACTGATGATTTACAAATCACTATTTTCAGTTTTAATTTTACATACCATCTCAACTTTTTCTGATTTTGCCTTTATTCTAAAGCACACTGCAAAGATGCAGACAGGAAATATGGGGAGATCAAGAAAGAGAGAGAGAGAGAGAGAGAGAGAGAGAGAGTATGACATGCAACAAAGGTCCTCTGCTAGAATCAAGCCATAAACTTTTGTCATAACCATTTGTTTACCAGGTGATCTTGCACTAGCCTTCATCAAAGCTTGAAGAACAAAGCAAGTCACATCATAACCAGTATAAAGCTTCCAGGTCAACTGGAAGTGCAAGACAGTCAAAATGGTAAATGGACTTAGACTTGTATAGTGCATTTCTATGCACCAAAGCACACTTAAAGCACTTTCACATCATTAGCCTTTCTCACTTTTGCATTCTTACATTCACACGCCAGTGGCAAAGCCACTGGGACCAGTCTGGGGTTCAGTGTCTTATGTTTGACATGTCTTCAACATGTGGACTGGAGAAGCTAGGAATTGAACCGCCTCATTGGTGGTTAAGAGATGACCCACTCTACCTCCTGAACCACAGCTGCCCCAAAAAACACAAAAAAGACAATACATAAAAATATCCAGCATTCAACACACAGTATATAATATGGCTCATATGTTCTTCAACTCCTTCAACACTACTGTGAACACTGTACCCACAGATGGTAATGAAAAAGGTTAACATACTGAGGAACAAGTGTTTACCGGTGTATGTGTATACAGGTACCCACCATTTATGTTTAGGTTTTTATTTTTGCCTAGTTTTTTTCTTCTTTTAAATAAAAAAAAAATTAAATAATTTGCAGGCCTGATGTGGACCTGTTGGTACTGGCTGCCCATTGGACGTGTGGCTTCATTTGTTGTTGTGTAACTGAGGCAATTCATCTGAAACATTTACAGTATCTGTTCAAATTTGGATATAAACATTAATGATGGTAATTACCTAATCAATCGACTGGGTTCAGTACTCTTGGTCATGTGACTCTAAAATGACTGTAAATTCTATTTTGTTAATGGAAAACAGGAAGGTGTCATCTGAAGTGTTTACCCCTCTGACCACAGTTAATCATCTTGCTGCTCTGGTGACTTCTGCGTTGTCCCAAGAAAATCAGTCCAGAAACTGCACCCAGCGTTTACACACACCCACACAGTGACACAGTGCAATAATGTTTAGCCAGCTTACATCTTGTTTGTGCCTCCAAGCGGTGAACTTGGTCAACAAACATGTTCACTTCACTTGCTGTGCTGGAGGGCTGATGACACACTAGCAGGAGTCACTTCACTGCCCTCATTTATTTCTACTGTATTATATTACAGCAGCAACTGCCTGCAGTAGTGTTGGAGGGAAGTGCAAGATGAATAAATATTGATTATGAGCTATGTGTATCTTTGTACCAGACTTGTGTAATGTTTTTTTTTCTAAGATGAAGTATGCTTTCTTTCCCGTGGTGATTGTGGTTTAGTGTTTTGGTGACTGTTGGTGTGCTGCTGAGGGAGTGTTGGTGGTAATTCTGCGTCAACATTCACCCAGTTCTGCACTGTCAACTGTCCACCTGCTAAAACAGGAGCACGTCAACAGCATCCACTGCATAGACCAGTGATATTTTGACACTGTGAAGATGCACCCAGAGATTTTGACTAAAATCACACTAACCCTATTTAATAATATGTTGCTTGTTTGATTTTTAGCTACTCTTTTAGTGGAGGATGTTTAATTGTACTGAGAAAATACACCAATCAGGTATAACATTATGACCACTGGCAAGTGAAGTGAATAACACTGACTATCTGTTACAGTGGTGCCTGTCAGTATGTGGGGTATATTAGGCAGCAGGTGAACATCCAGTCCTCAAAGTTAGAAGCAGGAAAAACAGCCATGCATAAGGATCTGAGTGACTTTGACAAGGGCCAAACTGTGATGGTCAGAGCATCTCCCACACTGCAGGTCTTGGTGGGTGTTGGTCTGCAGTGGTTAGTACCTACCAACAGTGTCTAAGGAAGGACAAATGGTGAACTGGAGACAGGGCCATGGACGCCCATAGTTCACTGATGATGAGGTTTACCTACTGTAGATTAAACTTTTAACTTCCATTTGTACTTTTCAAAAGATTAAAATGTATTTGAATCTTTATTAAAATGGTTGAAAATGAGAAACACTGTACATTGGTCTCTATGAAGAGAAAGAGTCAGGGGCTGTAGTAGTGATATCACACCTAGAGTAGTGAGGCTGCTGAATATGTCTCAACAATTCTCTCGAACTTTACTTTGAATTACCTACTGTACATTAAAATGGTGCAATCTCTGTGATAAACTAGAAATCTACTTGTGCATGTCAAACTAATCACCTATTCCTTTGTATTCCACAACTTTTCTCAAATTATCCAGTAAAAATCACAATAAAACAAAAAACTGTCAAACCTCTGCACATTACTGAAGCTCACCAATTCCATCTATTTGTTTCTTTGTATCCTCATCAAATGAACCCAGGATACAGGGAAAAGTATCAGAGTACAGCACCCCCTTTCCAACAAGTCAAAAAGTTGCACTTGGTGCTTCACTTAAAAAGACAGATACATGACTGTGATATGCCATAAAGTAATACAACTCTGTGAGATAAAATTTTATTTGGGTGGTGTGACTGGAAACTTTTTAACTCACAAAGATACTGTACAAAGACGGACGGTCTGTAGCTTTGTATTGATGTTATAGTTAATTTGCTCTTCTGTTTTAGCCAAAAGAACTTTTGTAATGCCTTGTCTTAGAGTATTTTTATAGTTCAACATTGGCAAACACTGTTACTATAGCAACCAGAGGCCAAGAGAAACAACAGATGAAATGCTGGACATTTTTACGGAGAATGAATGTGTTTAACTTGAGTGAAAGAAAGAAAGGAGCTGAGAATTCAGTCAGACCAGAGGCTTTTGATGAATCCACTGCAACATAACTTTGTGGAGCTCTGATACACAACCAAAGAGTATAGTTTGTACTCATCAGAGAATGTACTAGGACTTTGTGATGTTTGCGTTGACAACGAGACAAATCCTTGGTGAGCTCTTTGGATTCTACCAGATATTGTGTTTTGAAAATGAAGATATTAAAGTTTCATTCTTCAGAGGTGAAATATGAGAAAACAGACACACTGGCAGTGTCTCTGAGATATTTTCTTGACATATTTCTAACTTGTAAGAATCTTTTTTGTCTTCAGACAAGCTGAATGCCTTCTACACCACCCTCTCCCCTCCTCCTCCTCCTCCTCCTCCTCCTTCAGTGTGCTGACGTGCAGACTTACGAGGCTCCTGAGGATCAGCAGGATGTGTTTGCTAAAAGAGCATGCCCCGCCTTCCTGACCTTCACCAATGCTGCCTACCCAGCTGGAGTCACTGTAGAGCTGCCCTGCCACTGCAAACCACAGCAGGTAACAGGAACTACCAATAAACTTAGGATTCATTTATTATGGGACAACATTTAGGTTTGAATGAAGATTTTTTTCCCTGATTATTTCCATTCAAAAATAAAACTCCCACAGGATGTATATCTAAATATGAGCTCAACTGGCACAATTGAAGTTGCAGAAATGTCTTCAGATTTGGTCACAGTGATCTGATGTCTCTCCCATTCTTGTGAATTGGATTGATTGGCAGAGGCATAGATCGATGAAGCAGTAATTCTAGTTTTATATGAGACATTCCAGCATGAGTCGTATACTGGATTTTACAAAGACCTATAAGCCAATTAGCTATTAATTTCCATTCTTTCTGCCAGGTCAGAGTTGGGTTTCTCAGATTGTACTGAAGGTCAAATCCCAGCTGGCATTCAGTGAGAGGTGGGGTACACAATGGACAGGTCACCAGTCTGGGCTATAGGCTAAAAACATAAAATCCTGTTGTAAATTAATGTAAACAAATCTTGCAGCATTCCAGGCCTGCTATAAAAGACTGCTCTAAAATAAAATTCTTTGACCAAATGTAGTCAAAAATGTTTTCCTGCTAATCACAACACTACACCACACTAGTGCTCACTGACATTGTACAAACCCAGCAGCCTGGGTCCTAACCAACATGACCTTGCTCTGAAGTGAATGATGCTAAGGTGAGTGATAATGCACAAGATGGTGTTCAAATCTTACAAAATTATGGAATGCGTGGAGACCACTACCACATAAAGTGAGTGACATTCCATCTACTCCCCTGACTCCTTTATTTAGTCACAAGAGCACCTCAGACTGTGTGATCACATACCATGACCTTCACAAAAAGACAATGTGATCCTCACAAGGTAATACCAATGCAAAGTATTGTAATTTATGTACCATTGTTGATGGTGTAGTTTTCAGCAATTGGATGAGCATTGATGTACCTGTAGTAGTAACCAAAATTTTAAAAGACCTCCCAACCAATCAGAATATAATAATAATTACTAGAAAATGTAATTCTTTTTGCTTTGTATAATTCCAGATGTGAAAAAGGCTGGAGTTATTATCGAACCTTTCTGCTGCTGCAATTCACAGCCTCCAGTCAGCTTTATAGGATAGAAGATGTGTGCAAAAATGAGATAGATGGATAACAAAAGAGAGAATTCATCCATCCATCAGCTTTTCCTTTCAGAGTTGATCCCACTGGTGTTCATCAGACAGAGGCAGACAGCCATTCTCAGCCCATCCATTATACTGTACATACCACTTATTCTGAAGAAGGTCACTGGAGTTCTGGAGCGAATCCCAGCGACCATTGGGTGATAGGCGGGGTACACCCTGGTCAGGTCGCCAGTCTATCACAGGGCTGATGCTTAGAGAGAGACAACCATTCATACCTACAAGCAATTTAGAGTTTGGATTGTGGGGGTAAACAATGCCAGCACATGGAAAACATGAAAACTATACTTAGAAAGGTTGGAGCTGGCTGGCAGGTTTGAACCCAAAATCTTCTTGCTGTAAGGTGACAGCATTAACCACTGCTCCACGCACATGGAGACAGTATACTGAATGCATTTATTTTTTCAGAAATAAAGAGATTTAAAGCTCAGCATATGTGGCAAGAAATTTGATTAGTACTGGTAAAGATCAGATGAACAACATTATTGATTTTCAGCACTGGTTGATAATCATTTGGTGGTCATTTTATTCCCTGTGTGTTTCAGGTCAAATCAGTTGTCTGGTTCTTTAAGAAACATTTGGATAGCTCTGAGGAGACCAGAGCCTTGACCGATCACCATGGTAATAAGCTGCTGGACACCAGTCAGGTCCCTCACAGTGGTGACCTGCGGAGTCGATTTTCTATCCGTCTCTTCAGCTTGTTGATCTTCAGGGTGGGGCCCGATGACACTGGCATCTATATCTGTGGCTCTGCCCATAAAGATTTCTTCTATGGTTTTGACCTGGACATTCAGGAGGTGCACACACTCAGCTTCACTCCAAGGTGATGAGAAAGACAGTTCATTAATGTTTATGACTTTACAGGAAATCGGTGTGTTAAAGTTTGAGACTGATGATGGATATGTTATTTTAATGTTACATACAATTGAGTCATTTCTGCCTAGTTTATAGAGACACCCCATCATCAGTGGAGACTCCACTGAGGCTTCTTATTTGATTCCATTTACTGTTAAATGGCTCAAATCATGGATGACTGATGGATAAAGTAGGTAATGAGCTTACTGGTGTTTTGAGAACTATGGCATTTCAATTGGTCCTTAATGAATGATCACAAAACTGACAGGTTAGTAGTGAAGCTGTAGCCAAATGTGAAGTTATTTGTTATTGGGGCAATGCCTAATGTACGGACCAAAAAAGCTAAAACTTTCCCATTTATTGTTTATTACTCCAGCATTCCTTAGCATTCAGAAAAAAGGATGGAGAATTAATTTTATATTTTATATCTATTCTATAGCACTGTGACACGCTTAGTTCTAAATTGTGTGTCCTCAATATGAGTGTTTAGTAATACAAATACAAACTGTGGGGGAGGTGAAAGAAAAGAGAAAAAACAAAGCATCTTTTTTGTAGAAACTGTTTTAAGTAAAACAAACAAAATGAAAACCCGTCCTTTAATGATCTGCTCACATTTCAAGGCCTTAGTTAATCACAATCATCCACTGGTTTTATGCTTTCAGGCTCACCCCAAAAAATCTGAGCAAGAAGTGGGAGAGAAAAAAACTTGGCTCCGCTCGGTCACCATATCAGATCTTCACCAGCTTCCAGCCCTGGTCACTGTGTGATCGCTGTGGAGTACCAGGGGAACAGGTCCGTGTTGGACTCTGCTACATCAATTCCCCTTTCCTGCATATACGCTACAGACAGGCCAATCAGACAGCTGTTTCATGTGGCTCTGGGGCAGTGCCCAGGGCTTTTGGTCCTCTAAAACTAAGCAGCGTCGGAGCTAAGTTGGAGGTCACAGGCTGTCAAGTGGCTTGTCCAGCTCAGGCCCCTCCCTCCTCCAAACTCCTTGCTTTAATGACATTTCTTGGGTACAGGTAAGCACTTATATAATACAAAGATAAATACAACACAGGTTGGCAGACAGATTTGAACATAGAAATCCTTTTTAAACAGAAGAGTGACTACAGTAGAGATAAATACATGTTTCAGTTCATATATTGTAATCATTTTATTAGTCACTGGCATCACTTAGATTTTACACTACAGCACAATACAAAATCATAGCTGGAAACCATGTATCGAAGATTTTACTGTTTGTATACTCATAACATTTGTCCTAAACAAGAGTATACAGGCTAGCTTGCAGTAAGTTATGCTTATAGCAATTTAAGCTCAATGCTAACATCAGTATGCTAACATGATCATAATGGCAATGCTAATATACTAATGTATACCAGGTATAATGTTTAACATGTTCACCACCAAAGGTTTATTTGGCATGTTAGCAAGGAGTATTTCAAATGTTGTTTAAACAGACATTTAATTGATACAGACACTAAAACCAAGGCCAGCAGGCCACCAGAATCAACAGGAATCATCCTCTGGGGATCATGAATATAGATATAGATTAGATATTTTGTTTGGGATCCAGGTATTTGTTGGATTGACAAATTTGCTGCTGGCAGTGTCAAAGTCAATTACTGCTAAAGTTTTTTTTTTTTAGAAATTGCCTAAAAGGAACACAAAATATACCATCCAATGTGTGTTTAGACTATTTGGTTTAATAAACAATAACAACCTAATGTATGTCGTGTTGTTTCTCACTTTTCAGTTGTGGTAAAACTGCTGAATGAAAATGTCTGTCTAATATCTCTTAATTTCTCTTTCTGAGTTGCAGTTCTGCCTCTAAGCCAGTGAAGGTGCCAGTGTTCTATGTGAACCACCAAGCGGACAGTGTTCTGGCCCTAGCTTGCCCTGGGGCACGACCTAACATGGCTGTGGCTTGGGACAAAGGATCTGAGCCCATCTACCGATCTGAGCACTCGGCAGGTGGTAACCTCAGCGCCACATCCCCACGACTGGTGATAGATCCCGGACACCACCTGCTGTTTAAACCTGCAAAAACTCAGGACTCAGGTATCAGCTGCTGTTTACTAAATTACACATGTATCCATCAGCCAAAACAAGTAGTGTTTGATTGGTCAGTTTGTTGGTGATATTTGTTGCTGGTCAATTTGGTGTCACATTGTTGTCATGTTATGAGGTGCCTTGGCAACCTCTTGACTGAATAAAACCTAAACAAAACAGTTTCTCAAAATGAAAAAGAGAAGTGAGACCAAGAGTAACTTTAAAAATGACCAAAGTTAACTGGACAACAAAGGGGTATGTCCAGGTCCTGCAACTCACAACTCTGAGGCAACACTAATATTAGCATTTTGCCTCATGTGTAAGTCAAGATGACGGAAAGTAACTATGAAGAAGACCAAAATCTGGCACTTGTAGAACTGCTCAATGATTCAGAAACTACTGAAACAAGTTTATCCAGAGCAGGGTCAACTGCTGTTTAAGACAGCACTAGCAAGGAGGAAAGACCTCCAAATATGACACTGAGGTGCCTCAGCGGCTATAAGCACAGGTCTATACAGCCCTGGCATGTCACTGATGCACTGTTTGTAGCTGTTGGGCTCACGTGGACCTAGACTTGTCACAACAGAGATGCTGACCAGTCTGCCCTAGTAAGTTAGTTTTTAATTTGAATGCTTGTTATTCTGGCATTTCTGTCTTGTAGACTGTATATACAGCTTACAGTGTATCAGGGGTGGTCTGTTGTATTGATAGCCTTTACTGTTGTGCTGAGTTGCTGGAAAGGGATTTTTGTGTTACTTGAAAGATGTGACAAAGCATAAATGAAGTGAATTAATATTTATGTGGTGAAGCTTGTCTTATGATTTGCATTCTGTGCTGTGTGTACTGTGAATCTGTTGCTTGTGGTGATGCTGGAAAAGAGCCAATGGACAGACCACACTCAGGGGCCTCTGACAGAGTTAAAGTGCTCCTGCCTGCAAGCTCTGTTTCTTTACTGTTTCCACTGGAAGAGGAGGGTAGCTGGCATTTACTATAGCTGTTCTGTCTGATTCTTTTCTTTTCTGAAAAAAAAGTCGTCCCACATTCTTTATCTAAGTTTGAGCATGACACTGTTCTTCAAACTTTTAAATTCTAAAAGTGTCGCTTTGCAAGATAAACTATTACTTTGCAAAGTAATTGCTTCAATAACAAGTGAAAAAGAAAGCTGCCATATAATTTTTTTTTATTTGCCAAGCTTTATATTGTATTTATTTATATTTTGGACATTGAGTAAGTTTGTTTCTAATATCTCAAATTGTAGCTATAGTGTGTTTATGATATTCTAAGCTGCTTAATTTGACTAAAATATCTGTTTTATTAGGTATCTACTACTGTTGGCTGCAGTGTCGCCAGGCTGCTGAGATACACCTGTTGGTCTACGCACATTTGGGGTGGGGCCAGTCAGTGACTTCACATCCAGACTTTCTGACAGCAGTCAAGACCGTGTTAAAATCATATGCAGCCATGACGGCTATGTTTGGCCTGTTTGTGTTTGGCAGAGCTGGAGTCAGACACTTCAGAGACAA
This sequence comes from Monopterus albus, assembly GCF_001952655.1. NCBI lineage: Eukaryota > Metazoa > Chordata > Actinopteri > Synbranchiformes > Synbranchidae > Monopterus > Monopterus albus. Next base: position 898,248 of record NW_018128037.1, read on the forward strand.
CACAGGAACACATGTGGATTAAACTCATTTAAACACTAGTTGTGTAGTTATTCTCAACTGCCATGATAACAGCATCTTGAAACGATACAAGCTGTTTACACAGTTACGCAATCAATGTTGTTTATTAAAATCAAAACATGAGGAATGCTAACACTGTGCCAGCAGAAAACACTGAGTTAGCTAAACATGAGTTTACTTTGACTTGAAGGGTGAGAAAAGAAATGAACCTCGGCCCCCAGTGCCAGTCTCCTGTGCTTTATGCACACACACAACATGCCGACAACAAATGCATCTCAGTTTTTTTTTTCTTTTTTTCAGCCCTTGGTTTGTGTGTGGAAACACACATGTATTCCCACATGATGCACCCTACAGCAGAGTGTGAAGTGCTCTCTGGTGCACAGCTTCTCCCATTGACAGCAAAGAGAGTGAAATAGATATGGCGAAACATAGACAGCCACTGAGAGAACAAAGAGAAGTAATCTCTCTCACATACACACACAACGGAGAAACAAAACAAGTCTGTTGTGAGCAGCTGATAAAAAATAAATGAGATGAGCGAACTGATGAACGATCAGATTAGATCAGCTTTGTTAATATTTCTTTAAGGAAAGTTTGTACTTATTTTTTTTTTTTTTTTGCAAAAGAACTGTATTGTTTAAATTAGCACAGAAAATGATTAATCTTCTGAAAATATCAAATATTTTTATTTTCTATTTTTCTGTAGTACAGATCACATATATGTTTTAAAATGGCATTTTCATTATACCGTTTATTTTTGTATTTTAAATGGAAATACATGTAGAATGAATGTGATTATAGTTTTTCAGGGAACTTCCATGCAGCTCAGCAGGCTTGATGCTTGTAATAACCTGTCACACCGGGAGTTTTGTATTGTAGTATCTGCAGGTGTCGAAGTGTCTCTCAAAAACCTTGGTGCTGCCAATGAAGCGCAGCAGGGAGATGAGCAGAATCAGAGTATCTGGGTTTGTGCTGTTAGACAGTGATAACATCAGAAGCGTCCTCATTAAGATGTCCCTCCAATCTAAATGGATGAACACACACTTGTTCTTTTTGCAGCTGTGACCTCCTCTTCAGCCCCTCTCATCTCCATTTTCTCCCTCACACCTTCCCCTCTCCAGCCTTCTGCCTCAGGCCACTATAAATTGACTCACCTTTTAACCTCCAGCAAACATACTTATACCCACCACCCCTGATTCTCACACGCACTTGACTCCCTTTGGGAGAACAATTCAGCTCTGAGCATTTTCCTCCAACATAGCTATCCACCAATCCATCCACCAATCCATTTGTGGCAAAAATAAATAAGTAAAAAAAAAAAAAAGTCTTAAAATGTGTCTGACTGAATTATAGCCATGCCTTTAGGCAGTTGGTTATAAATGACCAGTACCTTACCAATGACACATTTTCTTTTTCTTCTTATTTGTATGCATGTACATTAAAGTCATACAACTGACATCACCCACAAAGTAATTGAATACTTTGAGATAACACAGTTACATTTTACCACAACAAGAGAGTAGTGTAGTCTAACTTTCAATACCAAAAGAAAAACATGAGCTTTGTTGATGTGAAATCAAAGCAGCAGTGGACCATGGAAGACACAAATTGTTAACTAGCTTAAGGCTAGCCTGGGTGAGAGGGCAACGGTTCAACCCAGCTTTTCTGTGCCACCTGATGAAGTATAGCTGCTGCTGGGCTGACTGTGGCAGCTGTGTTCTAGCCTCACACATTTTTGTTCGATTAGCAAATAAAAGAGCAAAACAGTGAATTTATTAGGTACTACTGGCAAAAACTAGTGCAGTGTAATCTAACAGAAGCCTACTGCAGTAAATCCCCCTTAAATGTATAATGGTCAGTTCAATGATGCTCAGTTTGTGTTCAGACTCTTTCAGAGAGGTGTTGATTCAACTATAATATAATTTTCAAAGATGTAGTTTGTGGTAACCTGTATTGTTTTAATTTGTTTTTATTATTTTGCCCACCACATTTATATCAGTGAGTCTAGATTAAAAACAAACACCTCTCTATATAATCCTTAATGAAGGTGGATTTATTGCAGGATTGTTGGATTAGACATATTTGAACTGACAACAGACCATACTCTTTAGGGCAGAGACACACCAAGACAAATTGAAAGAATTACCACCAACAAAGGCAGACCGCTGTGTCGTCTTACATCTGCTTTGTGTGGGCTAGTTGGGTTGAAAAAGTGACACTTGAACACCACACAGATGCAGCCAATGGCCAACTAACACATACATTCTGCACCTGCGTGACAGTAATAAGTCCCCCTACCATCAGGTGGTAGTATCTGTGTTCACCATTCAGAAAAGGGAAAAAGAGCTAGACTACGTAAGTATAAGCTACTGTATAAACAAAAGACCTCTCGTTCAAGACAACTGCTGTTTTTAGCTGCTTCTAATTGAGAATATGTCTGATAAGAAGTTGCAAATGACACCTGTTCTCTGCCCTTGGTCTTTTGTTTGTGGAAGAAAAAACAAGGAGATTCCATGGAGACTACAGGACCAGGCTGAAGGGCCTTTCCTGAACCATTCTCCTCTCCTGCACTGATTCGCTGTGCTGAGGCCTCAGTGGACTGAGGTCCAAGATGTACCCTACCTCTCATCCAGTGTCATCTGGGATCGATTCTTCCCTCTTGCAACCCTCTGAAGAATAAGAACTATAGCTAATGATTTATTTAGGGGTCTTGGCAAAAAATAGCTTAATTGCTAGTGTCCGCAGCTTATTTGGAATGTTAAAATGGGATCACATGTCCAGAACTCAATGTATGTGTGTCTGTAGGTGGGAGTGTATTGATGTATACTGCACACAGCAACACGCGGTCAGGGAGTGAGAAGTGTATCTGTGTGGGTGCATGCATACGTGGTGATGTGTGTTCAATTTTCTCCTTGTATTCAGTTTTGGGAATAAATGAGCCAATTAAACTGTGTATTGATTTGAGAAACTGACAGAAACATTGTGAACCACTGTTGAACACACCCACCTATGCACAGAGTCCCTTTTGTTCCCCAACCAATTATCCTGTATAACTCCTGTTCTCTCTAAAGCACAAATAAGACCGTACTTATTTGTTTTTTTATTGACTGACAACACTGGAGCACTGACTGATTAGTCACCTGTCTCTATGGATTTAATGTGATTGTTAAAGAACAGCTCAGTCTTTACAGAACTTAATGAATAATTGATTCAGAGGGACAGCTTTCATTTATTTATCAAACTGTTGCAGTCATTCTGCAGCTGAAACAATCTTCCACTCTGAGATATTTGCTATTTGTTTGTGCTCTCAGCATTTTTTTTTTGAATAAAACACATATTTATCAAGAAGCAAGAGTCTCTTTTAGGAACACAAACAGTCTTATATCAACAACTGCTGGCCAGTTTGCAATACAATTTGTTGTAATAATGATAATTAATATTTATAAAGCACTTTCCAAAAGCAATCAAAACAGACAAATCATAAGATTTCAAACGTAGATTAAACCATTTTACTGTAAGATAAAAACAATTAAAACAAGTTTAAAGTAGCTCTAACTTTCACTCTGACTTTCAACCAATAGAGAGTGAGTGAGAATCAAAACAAACTCAGGCAGGAACTCCTCCTCTTCTCCCTCTGCTCCTCTTTGCCCCTCCTGCCTTGTCTGTGAAACCACGTCATATGTGTCACTATAGCTGGGGACAGACTAGAGTCATGTAGCTCTGTAGTAATTACAGGTGTTGTGTCAACATCTTCTCCCCTGTCGAGATGTGTTTCTCCTAACCTGAAACCTAACCTTATCCTAACCATAACTACGGAGGGGCGCACTACTACAAACACAATTTGGACAGGGGGAAACTCATTTCGACGGTTTTTGACACAAGACCGGCTCCAGAACTAATGTGTACGGAACATATCCCATAGAGCCTGTGGTTTTCAGTGGCATTGCTCTGACACAGGTCATTTTTCCTACCTAAAGCAGTAACATATGCAAATTATACAGAGAACTGTTTTTCCCAGTATTATTGTACTAATGTTCCAGCGTCGTTATTGATCTGCTGCGCCCCAGTAAAAAACACATGTTTGAGTTTTAACAAGCTCCTGTATTTGGCAGTGGATTCATTTAGATTGATAATAACTGGAAATGAAGTGATTTGTTGTTTTAATCCAGAATGTCTAAGCAAAATACAAGCTGAGGCACTATGTACACCGCAGTAGAAGCAGAACATAGAATGAGCCAAAGCAAGGGTAACACTAGATAATTACCGAATGTCTATACCAACATAAAGGGCTTGTGCAGACTATACACTGCAGGTATACACAAAGACACTAACAGCTCTAATGACGAGAAATACTGTAGACAGTCTACAAACAGAAAAGCTAGGGAGCCAAACAGTAATCTGTTAACTATAAGAACAATAATCACTTGGCAAATAACACAAGAACAGCAACTATCTCTGCATGAGATAAGAAAAAATAGTAAAACAAACTGCTCACAGGCAGAACAGCAGCTGAAGGAAACTAACCTACACTTAACAGAACATGGTTTAGCACTAAAGGACACTTGTGTCTTTGTTGGTACCTGGCTTCCTGTTCTGGACTTTTATTTTGTTAAGGCTCCCCGCCTTATGTTATCTTACCTACCTCGGCTTTATGTTGCTCATTACCATCAATTTATAACTTGTCCTGCTTGTTCAGTCAGTGCTAGAAAAAATGTAATAAGGTGATTAATGTTATGAGATACTTGATAGGACTGGAATGGAGAGCATCTTTAAAACATATTTCTGTATCCTTGATAAGGCCAAGAATGGAGTATGAAGGTATAACGTATGAGTCTGCAGCTAAATCAGTATTGTCTGAGCTAGATTTGATAAAGGTTAAAGCATTTAAGGTTTGGACAAGGGAGATGTTGTAAACAGATGTTGGTGAACTATTGGATAAGGGACATGGGAAAAATCACGCAGTGAAACCTGTCGTTATGGCATACTGGGAGAGAGGTTTGGTACAGGCTTCCAGCTTTGTGTGGATTAGAGATTCAGTGGCAAAGGATATGGGCTTAGTTGGTAACAAGTTCTGCCCTATAGTGTTATGACCTAAAGTACCAGTATGCTTACTAAGAATTTAATAAATGGATTTAGCATTATCTGGGATCAAAAGAAAGAATAAAGGAGGAAATATGATTAGTGAGTATTATTGTTGTATAGCTATATTAATGGGAGTTCAGTGGGTAAAAAGAACCAACCTGTCAAAGTGTTTTTGTCAGCAGTTCAAATAATTGGAAATGGAACTTCACACAGCAGGCAGGACCTGGTGAATGATACCATGATGACAATAAAGAGAACTGAAAGGAGGATAGTGAAACCACTATACTGTGGGTCCCCACAGATGTAGGCATGAAAAACTGGATAAACTAGCAAAAAGAAAAAAACTGAATAGGAATATGGGATGGAACAGAGGAATTCAATAATGGCAACTGTTCTCCCTGTGCCTGTGAGGCCATGGGGCAGAAAGGGAGGAGATGGTATGAGTTAATAAAGCTTGATTTGAAGGAAACAACAATTAAAAGTGTTATTTAAGTGGGGGAAATGGGAGAGGCTTACGTTTGCTATTTAAATTTCTAAAAGACACAGGTTTAATTAAAAGGATATAATTCTAGCAGTGTAATGGACTTTGTTGGAAGGTGGCTGAAATGCAGAAAAAAGATTACAGCTGCTGTTAACAGCCACAGAAGAAGAACAGTCAGCGGGCATATTCATGCTGAACAGATCTGTGCAGAGTCAATCACTGGCAATCAGTGTACAATACATGCTGGTTGGTTTTCTGTCCAGCTTGCTCTGACGTAATGTCCATGCAGGCAACAATATTTTCATGGGATTGAGGTGGCTGCAGTTTTTGGAGCCAGGTGCCACAGTTGCTCTCCACCAGTTGCAAGAGCTCAGAGCATGATGGGAAACTTTGGCTCTCACCTGATCTATGAGCTGATTAGTTGATGTTTTATAGAAACATATTCTTTCTTGTATAATTGCAGCAATTGTAATTTTATTTGGTCTTTGCACTATGAAGGTTTATTATGTTAAAGGAATAGTTATAGTTCTGCTCTACCATATGAACTGATTAAATTTGTCAAGTATTAAGTGACACAAAAGCCTTTGGTAAGTGGGATGGGAAGATTCTCACAATGATGTGTTTCTGTACAGAGGTGACAGAGACTAAATATCTGACAGATCAACAATGGCTATGAATATATTTATGCAGTTTCATATCAAATGAAACCTGGTCAGCTCAAATACAGCAGTAAACTGATATGATGACTGTTTTCTATGGGGAATGTAGCCCATATCTATATTCAGACACAGCATTTAAATAATAGTATGGAGATCAGCATAGATCAGCATGTTATCACTCTCCTTGTCATATAGAAGGATGCCATTAAACTAACAGCTGTTTGGACTCTGAGTAGAAGCTGAAAAGTTTAGTTTGATGATATTTTATTAAATCGGGATCCAATCCAACAGGATGTGAGTGCTTCTGTGACTTCCTGTACAGAGTGAACGTTGCTGGAAAGCTCCTACACAGTCAATCTTGATTTTTGTCACTGCCCCCTGCTGCTGCCACTTGTTCTTTTCCACTAACCAGCGAGGTGCAGTTTATCTTGAACGAGCCTAAAGCCAGATTGTAACTCGCCCTGTGCAGTTCTACATTTCTGCCCATGATCTCCTGTTTTGTCTTTCTAGATTTATAAGCTTGTGATTTATTCCTCTGTGCTGAAGTTTTATTTATTTATTGCTGAGCTCAGCCATTTTCTCCTGTTGTCTGTCCTGCTTGATGTTGTTCCTACAAGACAGTTCCATGTATTACTCACCTGTTAGACAGTCTCCTGTCACTCTGTACTCACCTGTCATTTTGCCTGCTTGACGATTCTCCACCTGGAAAGACAGGCTGTGTTTCCCACCTACCTGCTGTCTTCTATGGTCCTCCAGCTCATCTGCAAGTCATCATCTTATATGCTGCTCCAATAAGTCTCCTGTTTCCTGTTCTTTGTTCTCCTTTCACCTGCAAAAACAGAGTCCTTATCTGGCACAAGGTCACGGCTTCGAGGCGTCCTCTGCCAGAGAAGACCTATCACTACAAGCTGACCTTACACCACCCTATATCCACTAGGTGACTTAGCCCCTTCACAAAGCCCCACATTAAACATCTTACTTATTGACTACCTGTGTCATGCATCATACAAACCTGACAACTTGATTATCAGATTACAGAGTTAGTAAGTGAACCTGAGGTGCACAGAACACTGACCAGGAGCTACAGGAAAGAGGAGTCCTTAGGTGGTTACTGCAAGTGGTGAACAGTCGAACAACATAAAGAACAAGGCAGCAGCCATGAACAAAATAACAAAAAAAAAAAAACATGAAGAGCAGGTCTGATCCATTAGGACCTGTGACATGGTGTTGTCACTGACAATGAACTGGCGATGAGGGTATAGGATGACAACTTAAATACAATCTCTTGATGACTGTTTGCAAACAGAGGCGCATGATCAAGGGCAGTAATGAAGGTATTTTTAGTCAGATAGATATTGGTTAGGTACTTGTATGTATTACAAATGTTTAGTAGAGACAGGATGTCTAGTTAGACTGTTAAATGCTTAGTCATGCTCATGAGTTTCTACAGGGTACATCTGGTCAAGGATACTAGAGAGAAGAGTTGATGACTGTCAGCAGACAGGGTGTTTAATATTATTATTATTATGTGTATAACTGTAGCCTTAGCCATAATATTTTTTTTTGTTTAATGTCATGACATGTCACTAAAGGTCGTGTGAGAATGTTTTTAGATACACACCACTTAATCAACAGACACACACACATTGATTTACTTCATGTTTTGACTACTGCTATAGCCAGCTGCAAAGCTGGCACCAGAGACACGTCGCGGTTGATGTTCCTGTGTAGTATGGGGCTAGCCCAACCGAAGAGATAAAAGTGTAGGCCTGGTTTGGTTCAGGGTCTTTCATCTTTCATCTGCCTGTGTGCAGTTTGGAGGTGCAAGATACCTGAGCGTGTAATGTTAATTTTACCTGTGATCCTTTGAATAAATCAGCACTGTTTTGAAGTTACATGGACTGCCTCGTCTCTTAGAGTTAGCAATGGTAACAAGAACTGGTTAACCCCTTCAGGCTGCTCCACCCTGGACAGAGGTGCAACCTTCAATAGTTTGTGATCCTAATGGTCATTTTGTGTGAGCCAGAGCTCACACTTCCATGTTGAAATATGGTAAATCTAGATGTGTGTGTGTGTGTTTCTCAGGCGGTGAGCCCCTGGCCTCTGTAGGACATCCCAAGACAAAGCAAAGCTTGGGATATGCTAAGTGGGTCGAGGTGTGAGTGTAAAACAGTCCTTTGCTAAAGTGTGAATAGTGTGACTTCAATTCCAACAAAAGTTATATACTGTATATACAAATTGATGTTATTGTCTCTTATTTTTTCTTAGTTAAATGCACATTATTTTTCTTGTTGGCTTACAAAAGCACATTGAGAGCCATGGTACCAGAGTCAAGCTCCTTGTGTGTCCAACATACTTGGCCAGGAAAGATTATATCATCATCACCTCTAAGATCAGAGCCACCAGTAAATCACCTAAGGGCTTGTTGCTAAACTGAAATGACCAGCCAGTCACACCTGGCCATTGTGTCCTATTGCAGTTGATTTTCAAGTAGATATGGTTTTAATAAACTAACCACATTTGGGATAGCACAGTGGTGCAGTGGTTAGCACTGTTACCTTACAGCAAGAAGGTTCTGGGTGGGAATCTGAAAGCCAACGGGGGCCTTTCTGTGTGGAGTTGTCGGCTTCACCTCTGTAGGATTCTGCAGCTTCCTCCTGTTAGATATTTTTAGTCAGATAGATATTGGATAGATACTTTATGTATTAGAAATGTTAGTGGAGAGAGGATGTCTAGACTGTTAAATGCTTAGGCCTGCATATGAGTTTCTACAGGGTACATCTGGTCAAGGCCACCAGAAAGAAGAGTTGATGACTGTCAGCAGACAGGGTGTTTAATATTAGCCCAACTGAGGGGATATAATGTATAGGCCAATTGAGGTTCGGGGTCTTTCATCTTACAACTGCCTGCGAGCATGTTGGAGGTGCAAGATATCTGAGCATGTAATGTTAATTTTACCTGTGATCCTTTGAATAAATCAGCACTGTTTTGAAGTTACTTGGACTTCCTCGTCTCTCAGAGTTAGCATGGTAGCAAGAACTGGTCCCTTCACTCCCATAGTCCAGAGACATTGTAGGTGTGAATGTGCTTGTCTGTCTCTGTGTGACAGCCCCTGATAGACTGGTGGTGTGTGAAGGGTCTGCCACTTTTCACCCAGAGTCAGCCCCCTGAGACTCTTTACAAGAAAAGTATACCTAATGGATGGTTAGGTATGCCCATCAATCTATAATCAATAACCAATAATGACAACTGTGGTCAGTTGCCTCCTTGATGTGTATAATGAGGTAAACATGAATGGAGTTGAAGGAACTGAGATGTACCTTTTGTCAGGTGAACACTAGACACTGCTAATACCATATATGGTGATGCACAGTGGCAGAATTATGCTACAGCTCTTCACAGACTGTCAGAGACCAAGCAGTAAGGCAAAAGACACAGCTTTCAAAGTTCAAAATAAAGGGTTTTTTTATTAACCCAAAAGCAAGAAAAATACAAAATTAACATCAGATAAACTGGGCCCTAAAAGAGGTCAACAAAAGATAAGGAAACTCAAAATACAGCAAACTGAACTATCTCAACAAAACCAACTGACCTAGCAAACGACACACACACACAGGGGAACATATATACTGGCTGATCAAACCAATAACACACACAAGGGGTAAACTAAAGACACTACCAAAATAATCAACTAATAAACACTAAACAGACAGTCTGCTCTCAACTAAATATTTCCTTTAAATATAAAGAAATTAACATAACTTAACAAATAAAGTTCTAACATAAACTACCAACAAATAAACAATAAATTTCTCCCAAACTCCCCCCTTTCTTGTATTGGGCACTTGGTGCAGTCCAGGCCTAGTGGGAGGTATTTAAACCTGCTGCTTCCTCAGTCCAATCTTTTAGCTGAACCACCCCCCATCCATGGACCAGGAAACACGGCAACCCAAAAGAAAAGGTAAACATTAACAATACAAAATTAATCAAACGTGCATGCTCATTGATCAATTGTGTATGTCCAATATAAATTACCCACCCAAGTCCATCGGTGGGGGTGGTTTAGGCCCTCACATGGTGAAGGCCAGGACTGAGGACTTCACACAGACACTTCCCATCCAATCTGACAACATCAGCAGCTATTTAAGGTGTAAAGTTAGTATTTCACCCAAAAAATATTTTATATTTACAGACACTATCAATCATTTTGATGTTCAGAGCATTACAGGAGAAAGTACAATTTACCTTTTGATGTTTCTTTCTCTGTCCACCTCATCTCCTATTCTACTCCAGTGATTTCCACCATCACAGTAAGGGGGTTATCTGTGCAGGCAGACAGCTGTAAGGCAGTTTAAAAAGAAAAATTGTGGAGAGAAAAGTGTGCTGGTTGAAGTTTTATAAACTATTAAATGTTGACTGTTATACTGCATTATTGAAAAAAGTAAGCTTGACTGTATGCTTTACTTTGACAGCAAAAGTAAAATGCAACAAAACTGAACACCATTAGATGCTACAGTTTACATAAACCCATTACAGAATTTATAAGTGCCGCCCTTGTGATTCACCTCTGACCCATATTACTCCAAGCACAAAATAATCCAAGGGATTTTGAAATGAAAACAAATTTATAATAAGTCAACATTAGCACAGTATGGCATGGAACCCCCCACCTCCAGAATTACTGACCCCAAGACCAATATTACTTCCGTGTGTGAAGTCTGACTCTCTCCAAAGTTCACCTCTAAATTTCTCTCCTTACCACGTCATACATTGTTTGTTTAAACCATGGCAAGAAATATTGTGACAAGTTACATGCTTCCATGCTAAGGGTAAAGCTAAGCTAAAGCTCCTGGTGCTAGCTCTGGACAGGTGTTATTCTAATTTCTGTTGGTAAAAAAGCAAATATGCATAAAATGCTAAATTATTCATTTAAGTTGAAAGTTCTGAGTCAAGCTTATCTGCTCTGGGCTTCTCTTCTGTGATTAAGTTCAGTTGTCAGGTTTTCTGTTCGGGCTCACTGCTCTCTGCCCTCAAAAATGAGCTACAACAACCAACAAAAATAGGCTAGTTGTGTTTGTAGTTCTGCAGTGCTTCTGTTATATGTTTACAAGCTGACAGGTTGTCCTGACAGATGACACTCGCTATGTCAATATTCCCTACCTGTCTCAGCCCTCTCATTAGCTCTCTTGCCATGATTTTCTTTGTACCATTTGTCCCTCTAGCTGCCTCTGTCTGCCTTTCCATGTATGTCTCTTTGCCCTCGTCTTCTTTTGCCAGTTGCAGTACTCAGAGGCACCCTATTTAGTATTCCGCTCAGTCACATCTATCGACACGCTCTCAATCTTTCTCACACACACACACACACACACGTTGTGTTTCCATCACTTCAGAGGACACTGACTAATATTAATTTCCTGGACACTGACCCTAACCTTAACCATAACCACTGCCTGCCTGACCATAACCTCGCCCTATCCTAACCTTAAACGAAATCATCTTTCTAAAATACGATTTCCATTTTGGGGACTTGCTTTTTGTCTCAATAAGGATGCCACGTCCCCACAACATGAGTAATACCAGGCCACCCACACAGGCTCCCATACCTGGTGCAAGTACTCATGGTAATGATTTATCTTTTCTAACATAGGCTATTAATTAGATGAACAAATAGAGACATGCAGCCATATACCCTCCACCACACATGTACACATAGCTGGCAGTCTCATGTTCTTGGTTCTGTGGTGTAGGAGGACATATTACATCACAGTCATGGTTGTGCTGGTGTGATGTCACGGTAACATTCTATTGAAGGGAAGCATTTTATTGTCACACCCAAGCAGCATCACGGTCATTTCTAACAAGGACAGCCAGATGCTCCGTCTCATTACAGAGTCTGTGTCTTCCAAAGGATATGGCCTTCAGAATGTGATCACTTATTCGCTACTGCTCATATAATGTACACTCAGTAGTTCACGCCGTAGTGAGCAGTACATTTTGATGTAGGACACTTACTAATTATTGTCATTTGTCATCATTCCCAACAGCCGTCGAGCCACTCAAAGGTAATTTTTTTTCTCTAAAATGTGCAGCATTGTATTGGTGGATACAGAAAGTAATGTACATGCCACTACTACTTTTTATATTCCAGTGTGGAATCCACACTCAGCATTCAAATACCACTACAATATGGCAAACACACTATATTGTGAGTAATGAGTGTTTTTTGGCACAGCCATTTTCTCATGCCAGTGTTTTTGCATCCAGTAAAACATTTGTTAAATGTGGTAAAGTAAATGTATAAAATGTTAAATGGCAGATATAGTAAAGGAATACCCTGAAACCCCTAGATTGGTGTCTAAACCTAAGTGTGTTCAGACAGAATGCAATGTAAATTAGATAGTGTGTTAGGTATTTTTAGTCAGATAGATATTGGATAGATACTTTATGTATTAGAAATGTTTAGTGGAGACAGGATGTCTAGTTAGACTGTTAAATGCTTAGTCATGCTTATGAGTTTCTACAGGGTACATCTGGTCAAGGATAACTAGAGAGAAGAGTTGATGACTGTCAGCAGACAGGATGTTTAATATTATTATTATGACGTGTATAATTGTAGCCTCAGCCATAATATTTTCTTATGTTTAATATCACGACATGTTACTAGAGGTTTGTGTGAGAATGTTTTTAGTTACACTCCACTTAATCAACAGACACGCACACACACACACACACACACAGATTTGCTTCATGTTTTGACTACTGCTATGACCAGCTGCAAGGCTGGTAAGAGAGACGTCTCGGTTGATGTTTCTGTGTAGTATGGGGCTAGCCCAACCGAAGAGATGAATGTATAGGCCTGGTTTGGTTCAGGGTCTTTCATCTTACATCTGACTGCGAGCAGTTTGGAGGTGCAAGATACCTGAGCGTGTAATGTTAATTTTACCTGTGATCCTTTGAATAAATCAGCACTGTTTTGATGTTATTTGGACTGTCTTGTCTCTTAAAGTTAGCAATGGTAACAAGAACCAAAGACCTACAAGTGCAATTAGGAAACATAGTGGAAAGATGTGCATGGTTGCAAAGACAACTTAGCTCTAAATGGTGCCCATGCAAATAAAAAATTAAGGTTGAACACAAAGTTTGTACTTCTACAGCTTAATAAATCTACTTCACATACTTAACAAAAGAGACTGGAGGAATATAACAAATAACTTGACTTGAAGTGTTGCATTTTACAGTCACATAGATGGAAAATGGGTTTGTATCAAAGTTTTCTTGATTGCTTACCCATGAGTGTGGATCTTTTTTTACATAATATAGTATATATTTACACACAGTATGTGTATACATGCAAACACACACACCACACATAATATATATATATATATATATACAGTATATAAACATACTGTTTATTCAGATTTAGTTAAGTGAAAAAATATATATACTATCACCATAACAATTCAAATGCCTTGTGGTCAAAAGTTGCATGGAATGAGGTGACAACATAAAACAAAGTCTGCTCTTGTCAGAATGGATTCAGTAATTAGACACACTGGAATAGCCTCGGTTAGCTTGCAAAACAGACACCAGTGCTCGAGGCTGGCCCTGCAAATTGGAATAATTTGTGTTTTCAGGGCTGGTGTAGGGGCTGCATGAAGTGGATGATGGCTGAAAAAAATAAATCCCAGATTTATTTATTTATTTATTTCTATTTATTATGTTATTACTATGTATTTTTGTTACCCTTCTTTGAATGGGACAGAATCCTAAATACTAAACAAAAAAAAAAAAAAAGAAAACTAGAA
>NW_018128037.1:912347-938811 GCF_001952655.1 Monopterus albus
TTTACATATCACAACATATATTTCCTCATAATTGTGTACATATATTGCCTACATGTTCTAATATAAATGTGAATATAATTTCTTACTCAGACATTTTCATATATTATGAAGTGTATCATTGAATATAAAATTACATACATCAAGATACATAAATATATTTTCAAATCATTTTCAATATATGAAAAGCAGCAATTCCTTATGTATTATTCAATATACTGTAATATAATACATGAGATTATTCAGCATATTTTGTAATATATTTTAGAAACACTAAATAATTTAATATATTGACATAATATATTTCCTTTGCATAAGGGGTTAATCACTTTGTCTATAAAATGCCAGGAAATTGTTTTAAAAAAACTGTAGTTGTTTACATAATTCAGAGATATTGAGGTTACTGTCATAGTTGACAAAATAAGCCATTCAATCATATCTGAGAAACTAGAAACAGCAAATATTTGACATTTCAACTTAAAAAAAATCTAAACATCAAAAAACAACACAATTAAATTACTTATTTAATTAATCATTGCAGCTATTATTTGATGTGGCTGGTGCTGTGCCTTAAGCTGCCTCATACATAACTTGAGGCAAGTGTTCTGACTAAATAGATTGTAGCCCAATATAATTGGATAGTACAGAAATATGTAAAAATTCATTTTATTAAAAGAAATCATACGGAGTTGAGATGTTGGAAAGGAAGACATTACATTTAAAATGTTTTTGAGATGTGACAGCTGGCTTCCAAAGGGTTAAATGCTGCATCAGTGTTTACAATTAAATTGTCTTGTTTTAAATTTGGATAAGTTTTGATATTTTTCAGAGATCTTTCCTCTTATAACCATGTCAACTCCATCAGGTAAAATCTTTGTTTATGTAGCCTATTTGTTGTTGACAGTGTTGACAAAAATCTTGTGGTCTAATGCACTGAAAAGGCTGAAATTTCTGGAAAAATGTTACAGCTGCAAGGCTATTCCCAAAAAGGATAATTAAAACCTTTCTTTTTCAAAATATATATTAAGTTCTTGGTAATAAAGTTTATTTTTATCACATTAAAAACCTATTTTGTCCCTGTTCTCAAGATTGACCAGTACTGTATTATAGGTAGGCTATAGCCTAATACATTGGGCAAAAAAGGCCTAATAGTATTTTATCATAATTTGTTTGTACATCACAGTGAGTTCTTAAAATTAATGTAGCAGAGATATTGTTCTCTTATCAATGAAAATAAGAGTGTTGCACTAATATGCAGTGATAGATTAACTGGTCAAATCCAATAAAGTCTGCTTGAGAGCACAGGATTCATTTTAGGCTAAACAAACATGTCTTCTTACCACTAACTAACTCTTAAGGTATTTTGACCCATTCCTGTAAAACTGGTACGCTAGTCCCTAATTGTTTCTCTTATGGACACGACTGTTAAGGGTGGAAAAAAAGCCAGCAGCCTGAGGTAGTGTTTGGTAATGGTGTGTTAGCTAGCTAGCTAGCTTATACAAAGTGATACTAAATGTCATTCAGAGGTGCTGCTGTAGTGGACCACTTTAACAAACATGTGAACATGGTAAGTACATAATGTTGACATTTCATTTAACAGTGGTCGGGTTCTCATTGTCACTGTGCAGTTGAAATGGGTATTTCCCCAAACCACCGGTGACGTATTGAGCAAATTGCTGCTTAGTGCAGCAGAATGAGGAGAAAAAGACTTCACAAGGTTGATTTAAAAAAAATTAAGTAGAAAGAACAATGAGCCATTCTTTTGAATAGCTCTTGGAGAGGAACAGAATCATAAGATCTGGCTCCACTCAAAGAGCCATTATTTCCATCACTAATTTACAGAATGATAAATGGTTGTTTGGTGTTTTGGGGGCAGACATTGAATGTTGGTACTTTCAGACACCTACAGGAGAAGCAGTTGTGCAGAAATCTCAGCTTTCTCAGTTCAACCTATAAGGACACAGAGTTCATATCTAGCACAACAATAATAAACTGCTTTGAAGAAAAGAAGCTGCAGTGATGTCAGCAATGTAATGTGTCATTTTGTGCCATATCATAAGCTCCACTCTGACAGGATTGTGTCTGTAGAGTAATAGTAAATGGAATGGACTTACACTTGTATAGCACATTTGTAGAAGCACTTATCCATTCACCAATTTGCACTCACACATTCCTACCTGTGGGGCTGCCTCCGAGAGCAGTGTCAGTGTGTCTTGCTCAAGGACACTTTTACATGTGGAGGAGAAGAAGTCGGGAATCAAATGGCCAATCCTCTGGTTAGGAGACAACCTGCTCTACTTCCTGAGCCACAGCTGCCCGGAGGTCAGGTAATTTCATTTCTGCAGCAGTGAAGTTAATCCTGTCCTGATCATCTGTGGGTGTGTTTTTACTGCCAACCCTGAACACACTTCAGCCTCAAGCACCTGCCGCCTGCAGACAAACTGAAAAGCTGCTCTCAATATAGCTACTCTATCACACCTTGATAATGGAAGGACACAGCCAACTGGACACCAACACAACTTCAGCTGTGCCCCCTGTTATTGATTTTAATATACTGCTTATTTGTTCTGCAGTTTATGCTGTGATGGAAACTTACTGCTGTCTGTATTATGTTCGAACATTTATTACCACTGAAGGTAGTGCTACACTACAGTTTTGTCTTGTTTAGCATAATGTTAATTGAAACTGTTAATGAAAACTGTCCAAATCTGGTGCGATGAACCTTGGTTTAGGCATTGTGTGTTTCATAAACACGAAAGGAATTAAAAAACTCAAAGTACATTACTAGCTGAGAAAACACTTCATGTAGTGGTGTGATCATTTAATTTAGATTTAAAATAAAGAATTTAAGACAAAAATGCAGACGAGAGATGCAGACGAACAAACACTTTTGGAAAATGACTTCTGCCTGAAGAAAGGAAGGGTGTGGCTCAAGTAGTTTTTTGCTGGACTTTTAGTGTAGTCTCATGATTCACTGAGACTATGTGAGCTATAGTTCTCCAATTGGCTGAGGACTCTGTTGTTATGGAAATGCTTTCTGACTGAGTCTTTTAGAATGCTGTTGCAAGAGTTCACGCCCAGTCTCTGGGTGCACCTGTTGCCTGAGTCTTTATGAAAAATTATTCTCGGTTTAACTTACAGATCATAACTTCTACTTTCCATCATAACTGACATTTGAAATACATATTTATGTGACTGGAATGTGGGATAAATCACATTTAAACACAAAATCTAAGCAACACATATTTTGAACATTAAAAAGGCATATGCAGACATTCTGTGGAGGGAAGGTAGGATTAACTACAGAGAAATCAAAAACACTTAATTTCCTAAACTAATGTTTTGGCAATTCTTTGGACAAGACTTAACATTGCATATGTTAGATATTAGTAAATCAGTCAGATAATTATTAGACATTAATGTGTTGAATCAAATGTGTTAGTAATGCAGTTGTATTTGAAGTCTGTTTTGTTTCAAGGTTAGTAGACAGTGTTGATTCTGAAAAGTGTACCATGACACCAATTGTTTTCTTGTATTAAATCTTATGTTAGAATATTATGTCTGAATGAATGCTTAGCTACGCACCACGTGAAAACATACACACACATTGAGCTTCCTCATTTTGTTATGACTAGGTAAAACGAAGTGTCTCCAAGCATGTGGAGTGCTAGATAAGAGATGGAGTCGTCAGACTGACTCCATCTCGTGATGTTTTGTAATCTTTTTGTGTAAGGGGTTAGCCCAAAACTTATAAATGTATTAGGCTCTGTGTGGCCAGTGCCCCTTTCTCCAGCAGCCAGTGTATGAGTTTCTGGAAGGAGGAACAACCCAGGTCGTGTTTGTAATTTTGCTTGTGGCTTAAAATAAATCAGCACTAAATGAAGAAAGACGGACTCCTTCGTTATTCAGAGCTGTCCAATAAAAGAACTGGGGTGTTACACATAGAATCAGGCAGAGTTGAACCACACATAATAGGAATATTTCTTGTAACCTTAGTAAGCAGTTACACACTTTGGATTATACATTTTGCATTTCCAAGTTGAGCATAACATTTTCACTTGGGAAGAAGGAGTAAATGGTCTTATACTTGTACAGTGCTTGTCTGTGCATTGCAGCACACTCAAAGCACTTTCACACTATTTGGCCATTCACACTGCCAAGTAGTCACACATTCACACACCAGGTTCAGTATCTTGTTTAAGGACACTTTGACATGTGGATTAGCTAAGCCGGGAATCAAACTGCTAATCTTCTAGTTAGGAGATGCCCTGCTCTACCTCCTGAGCCACAGCTGCCCCCAGGAGAAGTCTTTTTATTTACTGGTAGAGTTATGTATGTCCAGAAATCATTTATCAGCTTTACTAAAACATCTCTAAACTGTGATTTAGATATTCCACACAACTTTTGGTTAACGTAATTTCACATTTAAGTCCAATATAACATTTTCAGTTGTTATAAGAGAGAAAGAGCAATATTAAGTGAGGATTTTGTGGCAGTCCTAAAAAAAGAGAAAGGAGTCTCTTTACATTTGTAGGGTAGGGTCCGTCTTACCATGCTAACTCTGAGAGACGAGACAGTCCAAGTAACTTCAAAACAGTGCTGATTTATTCAAAGGATCACAGGTAAAATTAACATTACACGCTCAGATATCTTGCACCTCCACCATGCTTGCAGGCAGATGTAAGATGGAAGACCCTGAGCCCACCAGGCCTATACATTTTATCACTTCGGTTGGGCTAGCCCCATCCTACACAGAAACGTCAACCGGGACGTCTCTGTTGCCAGCTTTGCAGCTGGTCATAGCAATAGTCAAAACATGAATCAAATCAACGTGTGAATGTGTATGTCTGTTGGTTAAGTGGTGTGTAACTAAAAACATTCTCACGACCTCTAGTACATGTCGTGACTTGAACATAGGAACATTATGGCTAAGACTACCGTTATACACATCGTAATAATAATATTGAACACCCTGTCTGCTGACAGTCATCAACTCTTCTCTCTGGTATCCTTGACCAGAAGTACCCTGTAGAAACTCATAAGCATGCCTAAGCATTTAACAGTCTAACTAGACATCCTCTCTCCACTAACATTTCTTATACATAAAGTATCTATCCAATATCTATCTGACTAAAAATACCTAACACATTCCAGTGTGACCTGTTCTCTTGGGAAAGATCAGATAAAAGCAGCAAACTGTCTTGTGAGCAGGAATCCTTTAGACTTTATTGCCTCTGAGGTCAGTGGTGTGAGTTAAAGATGTGTATTCTAATTGTGTAGTCAGTAGACACAGAGTCTGGGCTAAGGCCTTGATGTCAAAATCTGGTTTTATAAAGATATTCATTACACAAATTGAGTTAGAAGCTGCTTGGATCGGTGAGGTGAACACTCCATATGGTTGATTTCATTTCCCACATGAGGAACACAAATTGTAAATTTTTTGGCTTTACATGAATCAGACCGAGATCAAAGAATGTTCTTTTTTGTGATCAAAAGTCATCTTATGTAATCTGGCATTTTATAATTAGTGTGCATGTGCTTTTGTGTGTCTACTGTACCTGACTCTCTACACTGGTTTCATAAAATATTCAGATCTGTATTCAGGACCTGTACACCTCACACGTCAAGATGAGGGCAGAGAAGATTTCTGCAGACCCCTCACACCCTGGACACAAACTGTTTGAACTCCTTTGTTTAGGACAGTTTCTTGCCATGCTCCATCATGCTCATGAACAGTTCATCCATACAGTATATGTCTGAATAACCTGATACAGCAAAAACCCCCAGTGCAATAATTTGTAAAACCACTGTGCATGCTTACCTGAAGGCTCTTCTTTCACATTGTATATATAGCCCTAAATTAGGAAAAGTTGTTAGGGCATGTAAAATCAAAATTAAAACTGAAAATAGTAATGTGTAAATCATTTGTGTCCTATGTTACACTGAAGACAATACAGCAGCACATTATTTGATGTGATACCTCATCAGTTTTATTCTTGTGAATAGTGTGACTTCAATTCCAACAAAAGTTATATACTGTATATACAAATTGATGTTATTGTCTCTTATTTTTTCTTAGTTAAATGCACATTATTTTTCTTGTTGGCTTACAAAAGCACATTGAGAGCCATGGTACCAGAGTCAAGCTCCTTGTGTGTCCAACATACTTGGCCAGGAAAGATTATATCATCATCACCTCTAAGATCAGAGCCACCAGTAAATCACCTAAGGGCTTGTTGCTAAACTGAAATGACCAGCCAGTCACACCTGGCCATTGTGTCCTATTGCAGTTGATTTTCAAGTAGATATGGTTTTAATAAACTAACCACATTTGGGATAGCACAGTGGTGCAGTGGTTAGCACTGTTACCTTACAGCAAGAAGGTTCTGGGTGGGAATCTGAAAGCCAACGGGGGCCTTTCTGTGTGGAGTTGTCAGCTTCACCTCTGTATGTTTCCTCTGGGTTCTGCAGCTTCCTCCCATAGTCCAGAGACATTGTAGGTGTGAATGTGTTTGTGAGTGTGCTTGTCTGTCTCTGTGTGACAGCCCCTGATAGACTGGTGGTGTGTGAAGGGTCTGCCACTTTTCACCCAGAGTCAGCCCCCTGAGACTCTTTACAAGAAAAGTGTACCTAATGGATGGTTAGGTATGCCCATCAATCTATAATCAATAACCAATAATGACAACTGTGGTCAGTTGCCTCCTTGATGTGTATAATGAGGTAAACATGAATGGAGTTGAAGGAACTGAGATGTACCTTTTGTCAGGTGAACACTAGACACTGCTAATACCATATATGGTGATGCACAGTGGCAGAATTACGCTACAGCTCTTCACAGACACTTCCCATCCAATCTGACAGAGCTGGAGAGGATCTGCAACAAAGGACAATAGAAATTGTCCACCTCCAAGTGTGAAGAGCTTGTAGAGACTTACGCAAGAAAACTGGAAGATGTGACTGCTGCCAAAGGGTCATCTAAAAACAACTGAAATGAAAGTTGAAATGCTTTTCTAAATGGCAGATTTCAGTTTAAATGTTTATCAACTTAGTAAAATTTTGCTGAATCTTTTAATTTCAATTCAGTGTTATTTGTATAGTGTTATGGTTTGGACCTCTCTTGCTGGGAGGTGAGAGAGAAGCAAGTAGGACTCAGGTAGCAGACTCAAGGCACTAGTCAGAAAAAAAGTGGAGAGTCCAGCCTGGGTCGGCTGGTTGGTTGCAAGATGAACGTGAATTCCAGAAGGTAGTAGTAGCAGGGGTATGGAAGAACTGCTGCAGCTGAAGTGGAGAATTATATTATACTTAAATGGTATAATAGCTGATGTGTGCCACCTGAAATAGAGACTGCCATTAAAGTGTCCATGGCATGGTTGTTTTGCTCATGTCCAGCCATTTAATGTTTAATCTTGGGTACCTCTAGATCAGCTTGGCACCCTTCATAACTCCAAATAGTCGTTAATTATTTCAGAATGATAAAACCAAAAAGCCTCTTTCTAAAAATGAGAGGAGAGATCATGAATGTGCACAACTCCTGTTGCTGGTGTTGTGTTGCAAGTGGACAGCACAACGAAGTGTGACAGCATTAATTAATATGAATTTCTCCTCCATAGATAAGTAAACAATGTTGATGTAACAATGAAAAGAGATGTGTAAGACTCTAAACAAAATGGGTAATTGAGAAATCCCACACAGAAAGGCCCGGGTAGGCTGGCAGATTCTAATTCAAAACCATTTTGCTAACACTGCACGACTGTACCACCTGACAAGCTCACATGAATGCACAGCTGATTATGACAGATTATGACCATTCAAGGAAATCCTTAAACTATTGCGTAAACTTTACATAGCTGGAAAAAAGGTTTTGCAAGCAAGAGTTCGCTCGACGTGTATAGATGAAGTTGTGTCTGCATAGAAATATTACAACATAGGTATCCCCACTGTGGGATCAATAAAGTACCTACTCTACTCTACTCATTTTTTGAGCTTTCAGTCATGTTTAAGATGAAAATTCACAGTTGTAACATTATAGATAAGTCAAAAAACACAGAAGAGCAAGCCATGGTCTCTTTAGGTAAAAAGTAATTAAGAACACTACAGATGAACAAATGTACAGAAATGTTCTTTTTATTTTGAAGAAGTAGTCATGCATTTGCATTTCCTGTTTTGCAGACATGGGTGAAGGTTTCACTTCCTCCTCCCCAGCTCAGCTTCAACCTGACACCATCGGTAAGGCTGTAGGTAAAAAATCCAGACAAACTGTGCCTAGCTGAATTCTGCTTCTCTGAATTGTGCTGAAAAGTGCAAATTCAACATAGATTTTCTCACTGCCAGGTCACTCTGACCAGACCAGTAGCTCTAGAAGGTAAACATGTAAAGTTACAAATAACACTTTACATGAGTCATATCCCTTTTCTACAACAAAGCCCCACAGTCCTAACAAAAAAGTATTTTTTCCCCTGCGTTTTAAATGCGTCAGGTTGACCTGAAACATCATAGGACCATTTATTTAAGCAAATGAGTTTACAGAACCCTGCTGGACCCTGTCATGGAGCAAGAGAAGCTGGTCTGGAATATTAAAATAAGCAAGTCTCTCAGTCAGAATATGAAGCTGCATCTTTTTGAAGGCCAAAAGTAAAATCTATGAATAAAGTCCTGCGTGAAATTTGGGTTTCTCTAGAAGCTTGTACATAGTGTTATAAAAAGCTTTGTGCCCTCCAAACCTTAATGTGGCTGGTAAACTGCAGTGTCAAGTTTGCCATCGATACAAGACACAATGATAGTTTTTAAAACCTTCTCAAAATTTTTCATCAGAAGTGATGTAAGTGCAACAGGTCTGAGCATTTAATTTTTTGATTTAGAACTAGGTAAAATGGTTGATGTCTTCCAGATTGTAGGTATCTGGCCGAGGTCAGCACACATCTGGAAGAGTGTAGTAAAAATGCCAATGAGCTGGTCAGCACACTAATACAAAGTATACCCACAGATGGCATCAGGACCAACAGCGTTTCTTATCTTAATCTTCTCAAATAAAGCTGTGGCACATTCCTGAGAAATCACAATTTCATTTAGTGACTCAAGAGACTGTTTACATGAAAGGACTTTTTCAATAACATCAGACCTTTCAAAGTGGGAAATAAAGAGTTAAACATCTTAGGCAGGTCAGCATTGTCCACTCCGTTAACGCTAATGGATTTTTTAAATCTCATTTGTACATTGATTGATGGAGACCATGTTCTTAATTCCTTGCCAGGCTGTTTTAAGATCTCTACATAGTGTATTTGATTTTATCCTTATACTCTTGTTTACCCTTCCTTATTTCATTCTGTACTTCTCTAGAAACAGCTTTTTTCTCTAGAGAATTGCCAGTAAAGTAAGTCTGTTACTTTTTGTTGATAACTGATTTAAGAGCCTTTCTTATCCAGGGTTTGTTATTTGGATAAATAACCTTTTTGGCTGGGAGTAATCTAAATGAATCAGGGTATTGTGAGACAAAATAGCATAGTCTCAGTGGACCTTACCTTGATGGTAAAGGTTATAAAACCTATACACTTAGCTTGGATGCTCAAATCAAAGGGAGCAGCAGGAGTAAATGCTGTTGCTCAGTACTTATCTGCAGAATATAGATGCTCCAGAGGTTGTGTTCATCAGTGACGATATGCCGCTTCACTGCCCCCTTGTGGTGACCAAAAGCACTGCTCAGGACGTCCAACAAGTCTCGGGCTTAGTGTATTACATTACTGTATTACAGCAAAGCCAGCCTCATGTTCGCATTATTTTAAACCATTACATCAAGTGAGCATGTTTTACACAAGTGAATACCTGAGAAAGAGAAAGCAGTATCATGCTCTGTGTATGTTTTGCCCTGTATTGTTATATTAGTGAGATTTTCAATTAAACAGAGCCTTCCTTCTTTTACAAAACAGCAGATATACTTCAGGCAGTGGAAATGCATTTGATAACACTTCACACAGATGAGATTTGTGCCTCTAGATATGATTCAGGATCATGTCACCGATCAAAGGTTAACCTCTGATAATATTTGGTTGTGGAGACCAGCACCAGCCAACAGGGGGTGATGGACAGCATTAAAAGATTTTAGCCCCACAAGCTGATTATTTGTTTATACTTCAGCCTCTGTTCTTCAAACTTACATTCAGCTAGCTGAAAATGAAAAGTCAGTCTTATGTTGACCCAAGGGTGATAATTTGACAGAGATAGGCCTTTGGAAAAGAATGGAAATAAGAATATTTGGCAGTTATGTGTGATGGGCATAGGTAAATGGTGACTAAGTGAACTCACTGAACTTGTAGGCTTTAGTCAACCAATTTTCTGTAGCCAAATCTTGGTATATCCAGGGCTCACACATGACTGGAAATGAGACAGGAAACCTTTCAGTGCCATAAAGGTTACTCTGCAGGAAAGCTGTGCCTGACTTTGTTGACTCTAGTGACTCTATTGGACCTCTGCATTAAGATCAAGATCAAAATAAAAGATCAAAGATTTTTTATTGTTAATTCACTATATGTGCAGGACATACAGAAAAATCAAAATAACCATACTATTTATGAAACTAAAATAGAATAAAAGTAGAATTAACATAGAATAAATGGAATATGAAAACTAAATTAAAGTAATTAGGATAAAACTAAATGGTACAACCTAATAGGCTATGAAGAAACTCAAAGCCATGTAGTGCAAATAATAATAAGAAGATTGTCAGGTGGTCAGCATCACCAGGGGCATTGGTAATGAGATGCATCATAGTTATGAGATGAACATGGACAGTAGTGTAAATGACTGACAGCAGCAGATCCGACGGTAAAAACAGTCAGCAGCAGATTTACATGTAATATAACAAAAAAGGGGGAATGTACTGACTTTGTGCACAACAGCAGAAGTAGTGTTTTTATGTTCTTAGTATACTTGTTTATACAGGATAGGTTATTGTTGAAGGAAATCTGCTTTTTATGCTAGTGGTATCAGGTATTTATACCCATGTAAGTGTCATTTCACAATACCAGACTTAGAAGAAACTGTAATTTTCTTAGTAGCCCCTGCCTCTCCCTCTCTCTCCCTCTCTCTCTCTCTCCTTGGTCTATGGCGCCCCCTGCTGTCCCTATTTGTTCATTCACATCATGTGAAGCAATCACTTTGGTACATTGGTGTCTCCTGGTGAAACTCAGCAAATTGACATAAAAAAACTGTGATTTGATCCTATTTTACAACCAAACAGCAAAATTTAAAAATCCTCTAGGAGAGTAGTTTGAAGCGAAATTTTATTTGGGCCACAGTGAAGTAAAACTTAAAAGGCTTTCTACTTAAACCAAAAGGCAACATAAAAAAATTCAAGATCCCTTACAGATGAACTTGTTAAGAAACTCGAGGAACCAAGCATGGCAGGTGAAATACTGAGTTTCAACTAGACCTTCAAATGTTACACACATTGTGTGCTAAAATAGGGGTGAACCAAGCAATACAACAACATGTACATCTTATATACCAGTGTAGATGTATGAATGGATAAATAAACAGTTGTTCAAGAAAACCAGTGGTGGCTGGTGTAGTTAATTGTACTGATTCACAACATGTGTCTTAGCAAACACAAACACTGAGATTCCTGGAAAGAAGGAATTTAGTACACAGAGGATGCCTGGGTTTGTTTTCCTCCCTCTTTCTAGGTATCTGTTTTATTTTTTTCAGTTTTTGTCAGTTGCCCCCCACTGATCCACTGTTGGTTGATAAGGAGACTGAGTTGCAGTGTCATGTAAAGAACACTGAAATGTTGTGAACCCAGCTGTGAGGACCTCAGCTAAATACAGAATTTAAACTAAATAACACTGTAGAAATAATCTGTTTTATAATTGTGTGTCACTTACAACAATTATTTGAAAATAGTAATATTAATATAGCCCCCAGTCTAGTCTAATGTAGAAAATTTTATATGAAAGTTTATTATAACGTCCTCTGGATATATGTAGCCTATATGAGCACATGCACCATTAAACTAAAGTTTTCTCAGTAAAATCTGCAGCCATGGTATCTTTGTCATAATTATTTTATATCTAATTGACCTATATTCTAGAAAAGAACAGCTATGCCATTAAAATTGCTTTTCACAGAGAAAACATACACATATAGGCCTTTTTTGCTGCGTATATAAACCAAAATATATGCCCCCATTGCCAATGTAAAGTTACAATAAATTCAATTCAATGTTCATTATATATGAATGTAGGCTATGTGTAAAAACCAGTTGATTGCCCAGTAATAACAGCCTACATGCCTACATTATGCATAGAGAGGTAGATAAGTTTTATTATTAAAACACCCACTTTATTATTTAAATTATGGTTTTACGCGATCTTTTACGATGTGTAATAACATCTACAACGAATGAAAATGATCATATACATAAAGTTTTATTATAGAGAACCCCAGGTTTCCATCTGCTTGCATGGACGTGAAATCGCGCATGCGCTCTGTCGCCTCTTTCCGCCAGGGCGGTGATCACTCTCTCTCTCTCTCTCTCTCTCTCTCTCTCACTCTCACTCTCTCTCACACACACACACACTGTAATGAACTCATATTCCGTTGATGCTGATCTGAATGTGTCACTTTAACTTTGCATTACGAACATCATCCAATAACTCTTAAATTCTTATTTAAACAATTAGCCCCGTTCCTAAAAAAACATCATGTAATATAAAAATCTCCGTTTCTGTTTTTAGCTCTGACAAACGTGTTTATCCTGTTCAGTTGGTCCTGCTATGTTTGACACGAAGGACAGGAGCATTCGTGGTAAAATTCCAAACTTCAGAAGTACTACCACCTTCAGCGGTACAATCAGCAGTGTGGAGCGGCAGAGGGCGAAAAAAAACACCACGAATGTGTCTCCGAAAGCGCAACGGATACCGCCCTCCGGATCTTATTAATGCCAAGATTGTGAGTATCTGATCGGCTGCAGACACGAGCTTGAACACGATGAGGGGAGGGGTGCTGGTTTCACTTTAATTTCCCTGTGCCAGGTCTCCAGTCAGCGGCGGGGCTATTCCTCGCACCGCGGTGTTCAGGAAAAGGTCGGTCTCCGTGATTCCTTCCCTCCTCCTCCCCTCTGTCCTTCCTCAACCCCCCCCTCTTTTCCTTCTCTCCTTTCATTCTTCCTTGATTCATTATCAAGAACGAGCGGCAGAAAAGCGGTCTTTGAGCAAAGAGAAGGAGCACTCGTGTCTCCTTTCAGTCCTTACCTGGGTGGTTTTTTAAACGCTTTTCTTAATGACATTGGCGCCAGCGGGAGTGTTTCAGTCTAGTGCTGCTTGCTTAACTTTCTTTTTTTCTGTAACATGAAACAAGACGTGCAAAAACACACAAACAAGCTCATTGGTAGAAAACTGAGGAAGAAGAGAAAATAAGTTTTTAAAGTACTTTATTTTGGTTTTCTTCATTTCTACCAGTGAGTTGACAGTAAATGGACTGTTAGCCTTCTGTTGTTGGATGGACCACTCAGAGGTGAAGACGGGTGTAGTTGTAACACAGATAAGGTGTAAAGGCCCAAGTCAAACTAGCATGACCTTTTATGATTTCAAGTTTTGTACAGTCATTGATTTTAATGCAATCTTTTTAACTCTAAATCTGCATTGAGATCTTGTTTCTGTCTCCACTAATTTACTTTGACATGTATGTCTTTTTCACTCAACAGTAAAGTGTCCTTAGGCCACTGTGCTTATGCAGTATGGATAAAGTTGCTGAGGGTAAAGTTGCAAACCAGACAGGAAGAGTGCTATCTTAGCTTATTCTGTTTACAATCTTATCTTCTCAAGCAAGATGCAAGATACAGTGCAAAAGATCTGTGGTGTAGCATGCTTTCTCACTTGATACATGATTCAGTAGATGTTGCAGCTGTTCATTTTAGTTTTTTGTAGACACAATAAGCTTGCTACCTAACACTCTTGCTAGTGTGTGAGGTATCTTCTGGCTGTGGCCACCAGTCAATGACACACAACTCAGTTTTGCCAATGAATTACAAGGTCATATGTGCAAAACTCATTAGTGTCATGACATAATGTTGCATAATTTGACACTCTAAAACAAAGGGTACTTTATGAACAGTAGATGTCCTCCATTGTTCAGTTGTTGTTTTTTTAGTCAGTGTAGCACCAATTCACCACGAAAATCATCTCAGGGCACTTTACACTGTAAGGTCCAGATCTTACAGTATAAGAGAGAAAAACCCACCAAATTGTTGGGTTGTTGGAACGAGCATCAGCTTTTATGTTCCAGACTTAGACTATTACCTTAACAGAGTAATAAATTATAGTTTTTATATCACTAGAATATTACTTGTGTATCCGCAGAGGCCACAGATGGCATCTGTTTTTCAACATTTTGTTAGTCAATCTTGTTGATGTACTCAGGTCTTATTCTTGCTTTGCTTGGTTGATAGTAAGACAAAACTGGGAATTGGTGATATGTTCAAGTTTGATGGATTTTCCTTCAGTATCTGTTCTTAGGATGTATAACAATCATATCTGTGCAATATATGTTCCATTTTAGGGATGCACTGATACGACTTTTTCCACCAATACCAAATTTGTCAGGTTTTTTGGCATTTGCAAATACTGATCTAAAACTACTGCTGTATTTTTCCTCATATTACAAATCTCAAAACCAAACTGTCTGAAATTCACTGGAATAATTTTTACCTCCACCAAGGAGGTTATGTTTTTGGTTTTGTGTGTGCGTTTGTTGGATGGTTTGGAGGATTACAGACAAACGGCTGGATGGGTCATCAGCATTCTTTGTACAACATGGGGCAAAATGTAAAAAATGTCATATGTCTGTCAGTAGTTATCAAAATCATTTGTAGGGTGACAATGTCTGTCACCAGACCAAATTTCATCCACATCTGATCCGGATTCCACATCTGAATTTAACGTTGAAAACCCCACATAAATCATATTTTCTGCCATAACATGGCCTATCATGAAGATAGAACCCTTAAATGTTCAGGTAAGATGCACAGTATATCTGACTATCATACACTAAAAGATGATCCAGATCTGACCCGGTTGAAAGACTTTAGGACACATTTTGTGTTGTTCTGAATCTCATTTTTCACAGGCAATGTGTGAGCGAATGTTGTGCCTTGGCAGAGGTACATGCACTCTCTGAGTGCTCTTGTTATGTAAGGTGACATGAGGCCAGGGATTGCTGTAGTGCTTGAAACAGCTATGGGCCTGTATCATAAAGAAATGTAACTGCCAGCAAAAACACAAAATTGAATGACCCTAACCTAAATTAGCATGTCATTTGGATCTGGATCGGTTGAATCGGACCAGTATACTTGTTAAAGTCAGTTTTGTTGTAGTGGTCTATAATTGTGTAACTGAGACTTATTTGCTGGTGATAGGATGAATACATTGGCTACAAAAATGTAATCTTAGGGCTGGGTATAAAGATGTATGTAGATCCAGTACCTATTCTTAAAACTGCAAGACTGAGCTTTGCATTAGTGCCTTTTAGTTAATTTTGAATCCAATCACAACAAAAATCACCTCAAGGCACTTTACATAGTAAGGTCAGCACCTTGGAGGATTATAGAGATAAACCCAACATATTTTCTTTGGGCAAGCACTTGGGGACAGTGGAGAGGAAAAACTCTGTCTATCTGAAGAAACCTCAGACAGAACCAGGATCAGGGTGGGCGGCGGTACTGCCTAAACCGTTTTTTCAGTAAACGTGTTTCATCTGAGCTAAATGTTACTTGTTTTAAATGGTTCAGATGTGAAGTATGTCTACTTTGCGGAGTTTTTCCAGTGTGCACAAAAAAGTTATTTTAAGTTAAACAGTAACAAAAATGACAGCTGGCTACATGAGCTTCCTTGAGTTATGACATTCCCGTAAACTGGGACATGAATAGTTTACGTCTGTGCAGTTTACCTGACTGTCATGACTTAGGATGCTTACCTGACTCTGGCTATATCTTGTAGCAGATTGTATGATGCGGAGTTAGAATGAAGTGAGCTTACGAGGCTTATGTTGTTGCCCGCTTCTTGTTTCTACAAGCAAGAAGAATGTATGGCAAAAAAGAGGAAACATATTTTATTTGTTTTCTTTTTCTTTAAACAGTATCTTTAGTTTGACAATGTGAAGAAGGTTTTAAATTCACGATACAACATTGCACTTTTATGATGAAGGCATAGGTGAAAATGTAACAGACTAAAGTGCTGCTTAAGGGTTTTTGCCCGAGTTTTAGTTTACTTAATTAGATGGATTTGATTTTGACCATTTGACAGTTGAAGTCTGTCTAGAAATATTACAAATTACTGTTATATTATAGTGATGTCACACGTTTCTTTAATAGAAAAAAAAGAAAATTAACAGTGGCTGCAGTTCCTCATAGGGACCAAACACCTCAAACTCTGACAGTACCTTGCTCTTGTCATGTTGGACTGCGAATTAAACCCCAACCATGTTTCACAGACTCAGTCACACATTGAAGAGCTCATCAGCTGGTGTTTGGGACCTTGGCAAAAAAAAAAAAAAAGCACAGTTTTCCTTTACTTTTCCTGCAGTGTCTCTGTGAGTTCACAGTGCCCTTGCTGTAGTATGATACGTTTCTGTATTGATACTATGACGTTCCTACTGTACATACTATTTATAACAGTCCAGTAGCAGTCTTATTGTATTATCTTCACAACCTTTGTATAAACTACAGCTTTAAAATTCCTATTGGGATTTTTAGGAATCAGGTCTAATTACTATTTATGACCTTATAAGGTGTAGAGCCTGGTTAGGCACTTTCATGAGGAAGAGGCACTAAAAAGCAGAAATGAATTTGTTGTTGTGGTAAAGTAAACATGGTTTGAGCAGAGATGATATTACTGTATATAACTGACCCCTCCCTTTCTTTCCGCGTCTCCTCATCCCTTCATTATGGAGTAAATACCTGTTCATAAATCATACTGGACAGCTTTGGGGGAAGGCTTTGCATAGAAAGGTGCTTTTGAAATCAGAAATAAAGGTGGAAGGAAGTGTCATGCTTGTCAGGTTTTGAAAGTACG
This sequence comes from Monopterus albus, assembly GCF_001952655.1. Lineage (NCBI taxonomy): Eukaryota > Metazoa > Chordata > Actinopteri > Synbranchiformes > Synbranchidae > Monopterus > Monopterus albus. The sequence goes on from NW_018128037.1 coordinate 929,405, forward strand.
GCAATGCACATTTCTTCACTGTTCTCAGTTTGGTGTGTCCAAGCTTGTGGAACTGCAGGCCATCAGATGTCAACATCCATCTCGTTTTAATCCTCATAAATCTGAAAGTTTGGGGTGGGGGTGTCCTATCCTGGAGACAGTTCAACCCCCCCCCTTAAAAAAACAAATGCTTATGAAAGAGAAGTGAGATTTGTTTTTGGGTTTCTACACGTCTCTGTGAGCTTCACTGGTGTAAAGTCTTCGTTCTCACGTGACCGAATAAACCAGAGACATTTTAAATGCTCATTCAAAACAAAAGGCTTCAAACGCATTCAGTGTGAAAATGCTCTCAGAAATCATTGAATTCACTTTGCTCTTCTATCAGACCTATCAATTATGTGGGGCTTTCCCCCAAATTAGCACTTGTGTACTGCTTTGGGAACCAATATCAGCAGTGTTGGCGCTCTGGGAACGAGGTGTCTGGCTACCACTGGGGGCTCACACACCAGCTCACAGATACTGATTTCCACCTGATCAGGAGTGTACACGTGCTTTTCCTCCTGCTTGTTGCCAGTTGGTACACACTTCCTGTGTCTTTCTTCACTGTGTCTGTTGCTTGCTTCCTCTTTTCTTCAAGCTGGTCTTTTCTGCATTTTGGTCTCACGTTTTGTGTTTCCCCCTTTGTGTCACTTACTCTTTTTCTCTCTCTCAGCCCATCTTTACATTAGTGGGGTGTATGTGGTTGCTATTTTTGTGTGTGTGTCTTTGTTATTATCGTGTGTTATGATTGTCTGGTGATTTTACTGGTCACTGTGTGGTTGAGTTCATGTTTTAAAAATCAATAATAAATTAGTACTCCCATGTCATCACTGATGTTACAGGGACACCTCAGATCTCCCCACTATCAAATGTTTGTCCAGGAACTAAAAAAACCCGCCTTATTTTTAGTTCGTCCACCACACTTTTTTGAGGTTATCCATTGGGATTTTGAAGGAATCTCATCAAGAGCCCACAGAAGACAATGTCATTTCTTGAACATCATGAACTCAGCAAAAAGCCACTAAAATTGGAGTTATAAGTAAAAGGTTGTTCCTGTTTCAAAAACAGGCTACGAAATTAAAGCTACAATAGTTGTTTTTTTGTTGCTGTTAAGTATAGGGATTCAAATAATGATTTGTTTCATTATTGATTCTGGTAATCATTTTCTCCAGACATCATTTGACCTAGAAAATATGAGAAATTATGCTCACAATGTTCAAAGCTCAGTGTGTCAACCGGTATGCTAAAACCTAACCATAATGATTATTTTTCTGTTCAGTGTTTAATTGATACATTAACATATTTTTTTCACCTCTAGTTCCTGCAGTCAGTGTGCAACAGAAAAAAGATTCTTTATACATTAAATTAAAATCTTAACATTCACTTTGTTCATGAGAAGTTATTTTGATGTCGTGTATTCTGAAGCTGTTCTTGCCAGACCTAAACAAGCAGTGTATTTGGATGAGCTGTATCAACCATGTGCTTGAAAATAGAAGTCCATTCACCACATTAACATGACCTAAATGAGTCGATTGATCGTGTATTAAAATTCATCTTCAGCCTTACATTGCAGTCCTTTACAATTGAATTGAAAGTACAGGGAAGGTCCAAAAGCAACATGAAACTTTACTTTGAGTAAGCCCAGTCATACCTTGCTTATGGAGATATAAATCATATACTTTTAGCAGTGACAGTAAACCTCTGCATGATTTCCAAAAAGAATCTGAAATGTGGACTCGTCAGACCACAGCACACTTTGCCACTTTGCATCAGTCCATCTCAGATGAGCTCAGGCCCAGAGAAGCCGGCGGCATTTCTGGGCATTGTTGATGTTTGTCTTTTGCTTTGCATAGTAGAGTTTTAACTTACACTTGTAGATGTTGTGACAAACTGTGTTAACTAACAGTGGTTTTCCTGAGCCCACGTGGTCATATCCTTTACAGAATGATGTCTGTTTTTAATGCAGTGCTGCCTGAGGGATCCAAGGTCACGGGCATTCAGTGCTGGTTTACAGCCTTGCTGCTTGCGTGCAGAGATTGCTCTTGATCCTCTGAATCTTTTGATGACATTATGGACCGTAGATGATGAAATACCTAAATTCCTTGCAATTGTACGTTGAAAAATGTTGTTTTTAAACTTTTGGACTATTTGCTCACGTAGATGTTCACACAGTGGTGAACCGTGCCCCATCCTTACTTGTGAATGACTGAGCCTTTTGGGATGCTCCTTTTATACCCAATCATGACGTTCCTCACCTGTTTCCAATAAGCTTGTTTACCTGTGGAATGTTCCAAACAGGTATTTTTTGAGCATTCCTCAACTTTCCCAGTCTTTTCTTGCCCCTGTCCCAGCTCTTTTGGAACATGTTGCAGGCATCAAATTCAAAATTAGTGAATATTTGCAAAAAACAATAAAGTTTATTAGTTTGAATATTAAATATCTTGTCATTGTGGTGTGCTCAGTTAAATATGGGTCAAAAGGGATTTGCAAGTCATTGTGTTCTTTTTTTATTTATGTCTTACACAATGACCCAACTTCATTGGAATTGTGGTTTGTAAATGACACAATAAGCATTGGTCTCCTGGTTTCAATGTGGAATTCACTTGGCTCACTTAAGGTTAATTTCAAAGCAAAATGAACCCTAGGGGTACATTTCCATATCCTCAAGTGTTTAACTCATATCACAGTGTCGATATGTTGCATTTGCCATCCTTTTTTTTTTATTTAACATTTGATGGCAGTATTCTCTTGTGACTTAGCCCTTGTTTGGTCCTGTATTCACAGATTGCTTATCTCAATTTTGGACCAGTATCCAGTGTTTGGTCCAGTATGACCTGATGTTAACACCCTGAATTAGTCCAGTATTATATAATGTTTAACCTTGTCGTGGTTGAAATATTTGGTGATGCTTTAGTTTTGTGTTTTAGCTATGTGCTGGTCCAGTAATCATTAATGGGTTCAAGGGATGCACCCATTGAACTTTTTCTCTCCTAATGTGATACCTCAGTTCACTTTATCCAGTGCTCCCTGTGCCCCTGTGTCTGTACACCGCACTGCATGAAACCAACTGACATTGTTTTTATGTAAGGTAACAGCATGTAAACCAGAGACTGTTGTAACACTACAAACTGGGTCAGTGAATTTAAATGACAGCAAAAACATGGCCTGGTCACATCATGGTTAAGTAAAGACAGAATCATTGCTGATACAGATTCAGCAGAATTTCCCACCACAGGAATGCAACTGATTGTTTTGATTGATAATTCATCTAATGGAATATTAATGTGTGAAACTAAAATACACACCATCTTAGTAATGACATACTATGATGTACCAGGAAAAGACTTTCTCTAGCTCTCAATGAGGTAATCTTGAGACAGCCTGAGAGGGTTTACATCCTTTTCTTTTTCTGGTAATTTACAAAAAATGTGATCATCATTTCAGTGAAACTTAGTTTATGTTTATCAGATTTGTGAAATGCTATACCTTTCTCAGAGTATTGTGCCTACCATTGTAGGTGATTGGTACGCAATCATACTGACTATAGCCTTTTTCTCTCTTTGTGTGTTTGTGTTTGTGTGTGTGCACCCTTTTTGTGGATAAATGTACATTCCCCTGGGATTGTGGGGTCATTTTATGTGTGTTATATGCTGTGTTGGATTGTCTGCTCTGTGTGTGTGTAAATTATATTTATGGCCCACGACTGCATGCTCTTGTGGGATTTCACACATATTCATGTATGACTGTGTGTGCTTTTGTATTGTACTTGTGTACTTCTGTTTGACATATTTGCGTGACGGCATGTTTGCACGTACATTTATGCATTCCCCTCGTGTGTGTGTGTGTGTGTCCATGTATTTGTGTATATTTATAAAGGAAAGGTTCGAGGCAGAAGGGGGGATGACATGCATGTGTCCGGCCTGCTAACATCGTTGACAACTCGCACTCTGACTGACTTCCCGCCCTCACAAAATGACGGACATACTGGTAAACCAACTGCACCTCTTTCTCTCCCTGTCTAACTAATGCCCTTTCTTGTGTTTCCTTTTTGTGTTCATCTCTTTAGCTCTCTTTCTCTGAATTTCTTTCTTTCACTGTCTGGGAAATGCTTTTATTATTAAAAATTCTCTTTGCTGGCACAGAAACAGGCAGCTACAAATAAGAGGCCTTTCTTTCTACTGTAAATATAGAATGTATCTTTTGTGCATGTATGTTTATTTATGTATTAATTCAAGTTGATACATGACATTTTCATAAAAGGAGCCAACAATACAGAAGCAGCACTATTCTAGCTTGTTTACAGCCATCATGATAGGTATTGTTCTGCTGATACTGGTGGCAGTAAAGCTCTGATCATACTCCACGATGGATGCAGACAGCTGTCGACTGTGGATGCACACGCACTTTTACACAAAGTACAATTAGGGATTCTATAACTGGACGTACAGTATGTACGTGTGCAGACCTATTCCACACGGGCACATTAGAAAACATGATGGTGACCTCCAGATGGCCGAGGAGCTCTTTTGTTTGTTGTATTTTAGAAGAGCAACATGAAAAATGGTGTGTGACTACTTAATACATAGAGCACCAAGGATGGGGAATGAAAATACATACAGTTTATGAAAGAAGCATCGGGTTTACCTTTCTGGTGCAGGAGCAGTTGATGTGTTTATAGTGTGGACTGTCTGCGTGGTCATGCATTTTGAGCTGCAGGGACATGTCTGCACAGGGTTCTGCATGGACTTGGCCAGATGATGAAATTGACATTATGGGTGGGAGCTTGTAGAGACCCTCGCCCACACAGATGCAGAAGCTGTGAACTGGCCTTAACATAAACAAGGGCAAGAAAGATGATTTGAAGCTAGCAAACTATGAGTTAAGGAAATACATTTCAAAGAATACACACACAGCCTTTTGGTAAAAAAAAAAAACACAATGTTTGTTTACATGAAAATTCCACCTTTAAAGTAACCTTCAGGCAAACCAATATGACTAGCAGCAAATGTTAGATTTTGACTCTGAGACTCAAGTTCTTCTTCCATCTTATGTGTAAAACACTATGGAGACTTCAGAACCACCAGTAAATCATCTAAGAGCTTGTTAATGAACTGAGATGGCCAGTCGATCACGCCTGCCAAGTGTGTTTTATTGCAGTTAATTTTCAAGTAGGCATTATTTTTGATAAACTGTCCACATATCAGGTGGCACAGCGGTGCAGTGGTTAGCACTGTCGCCTCTGGATTAGAATCTGACCGCCTACCCAGGCCATGGTCTCCTTGTACTTATGTGGGTTTCTTCTGGGTCCTGCAGCTTCCTCCACAGTCTAATGACTTGCATGTTATATTGACTGGTGACTCTAAACTGCCTATAGGTGTCAGTGTTTGTCTCTAAGTGTCATCCCTGTGATAGGTTGGCAACCTGTCCAGGGTGTACCCCACCTCTCACCCACTGTCATCTGGGATTAGCTTCAGTCTCCCATAACCCTCTACAGCAGTGATTTCAAATCGTGGTACTCGAATCACTGGAGGTACGTGAGTCTCCACCAGGTGTGGGTATGCTCTAGTACTTCTATGCAGAAGCAGCTCGGTTTATACACGTGTCACAAACTCACTCGTGAGACTTTATATTGTCTGAAAAAAGGTCTCCTGATAGTTTAAGGATTTCCTTGAATGGTCATAATCTTGAGGCAGTTGCGCGTTCATGTGAGCTTGCCTGACACCCACCGGTGCCAATATGAAAGCAGAATTTTTTGACTGCGTGTGATTCTGTGGATCTATTTGACCTTCTGCTGCTGCACTGTGACCAGAGGATGCGGAAAAAAATACAGGGCCTGAGGTTACTGCATGTCCAGGAATGTTCCTGGGGCTCACTGTTTTACCTGACTGGGTCTAACCTACAAGCAGCCGGCCTGTGAAGCCCCATGGGACAGTGAATGATCAGCTCATCAATGCTGGATTCCTCTGGAGCACAGTACCTGTTTGTTTTGACCCACTTGAGGTCAGTGTGTCTGCAGCATGTCATGTGTTGTGGGTTAATGAGCGGATTAACAACCCATGATGTTATTGTCCATGCTACTCTACCTGTTGGAATTAATTTCACTACTTTGGGACTGTATGTGGTCATGTGGGGGAAGATGCAGCGACCACCAGTTGGATTTACCGACCTTGGAGCTACTTGAAAGGGACTGATGTTTCCACTACTCAGTGGGACTTAAAACTAATCAGCTATTATACCATTTAGGAAGCCTTCCACATACATGGATATCTCTTCCTGGAAAATTAGTTCAGTTGCTGCTGAAAAGTAACCACAGACCTTCACACATATGCTATTGGCCAAAAGTATATGGATGACACCCACCTAGTTTTCCTGTGGAAATTGGTTAGTAGAGTGCACTCCCATCTTCTTCCATCTGACTACAAGGCCAGGGATCAAATTTGACTTTCACAAACCTGCTAACCTCTATGCATTTCGATATCATAGTATATATGAGCGTCTAAAGGGGTTGGTCCAGCTTTTTCCTTCAAGCCATGATGGTGTGAATTGGCGCATGCAGTCATGACGGGTTGGGTTGACTTGATGTGTGTATGTGTGTGTGTGCATAGACACCAGGTCTGATTCATCAAGTTTCAGAAAGAAACCAAGAAGCCCTGTGTGTCACAATATCTCTGACTTCGTTTCCTGACCCCCACCCCCATCTTTTCCTGTTGCATTTCATCTCTCTTCTTCTTTCCTGGCGTGAAGACACATTGATTGATGGAATCATTGTAGCTATTACCAGAAGAGTGAGAACATAAAAAGGACCCGTTGGTTCTTTTAGTCAGTCATCCATTGTTGTTCCACCATTGAATCGTCTAATCTCTGGTGAGTTTTGCTACTGAATAGTTTCTGAGTGACGAGAGTTTAACATGCCAGTTACTGAGCAGGGTTTAGTTCAAACTCATTACTAGCTCAACAGATAGAGTAAAACAGTACCATGGGCTCTGGCTCCCTGGTTGAAAACTTAGAGCACAGTTAACTCATGTTGCTTCATTACTCAGATTTATGTAATTTAACAATGTCTCTGGGTTATTGAGGACATTCTCTGTTATCTCTCTGATGAAACTCCTTCAATGCCCTGACAGGAAAATGCATTGTCATCAAGCTCTAACCAAGACTGTTTCTCAGTTCCTGAAAAGTGGGCATGTTTCCATGTTTTGGGTGGATAACTACAAATAACCTACATATTGTACATGTTTCAAATTATAGGTTTTTAGATGGATTTCCCACTTTCCAAGCAGGCCTTTGCTTTGGTTTATTATTCTTTATTTGGATCCCCATTAGCATCTGTGCTGGAGTCATATTCCATGTGTGTTCCATGTACTTCGCCAATAAGTCTGATTTGTAGTAGGTGCTGGTGACACCTTCAGTTCAGTTGGAGTGTATCTTAAAAAGAAAATAGAATTAGCAAGTGCTTACATACAACTTATAATACTGTAATATCACTATTACAGCCAGTACAATAAAATAATGTCTAATTAGTTATTTGTAAGTTAGGCTTTATTTATTTAGGAAATCTATTGAGACCAAGATCTCTTTTGCAAAGAGAGAGCTGAGATCAAATGTCATAGACACTAGGCCACGGCAAGACAGTTCCTTAACTAAGAACAACCATCATACACACACACACAACCACAGTAATTAAAACATTTACAAATATCATTGGCAATGTAAAACTTTAATATGTCTCAGAGGAATTAATGTCTCTAAGTTCCAGTAGTAAGATGGATAGAATCCAGTCTTCCCCAGTTCACAGCTAAAAACCATCCATCCATCCATTATCTATACTTCTTATCTTGAACAGGGTCGCAGGGGGGCTGCTGGGCTGCTGGGGCATCAAAACGTGAGCTGCAAAAATGTTTAAAATATCATATCTCCTAGGTGTCTTTGTATGTGTCTTTTTTGTCATTTTGGATAAAAATAGCACTTGAAATAGACGTGACAGCTTTCATGACTGTAGCGATGTGTTTGTGTGTGTGGCTGGGGTGTGACTGTAAGTGGACACGTGTATATAGCTGTGGGCCTGCGGGCAAGATGGTGTGTTTGTTTATTGTAACTTTTAAATTCAGATGTGAGCAGTTGTAGCTGTGTAAATCTTGTCAGTGTGTATGTTTTTGTGTGTGTTTAGACAGACCTGTGCATACAAGGAACGGAGAGGAGATAAATTTGGGAGGTGATGTGCTTTGTAGGTGCAGCCCTCTGGTGCAGAACCTTGAATCTGTCACCACATTCTGCTGTTAGGCTGGATTTATAGACCTACTTGCTGTGTGAGCGTGTCTGTGTACTTGTATGACTATACAGCGTGAGAACCAATTAGAGTTTCATACCATGGGAGTGAGGACATTTAGAGACAGTGAGGCCTGTCCTCACGCCTTCCAAGGGATGTTCGAAGGTTAAGCCTAGGTTTTAGGTTTAACAATTAGGTTTAGGTTGGAGTAGTGATTCTCTGCCTGGCAGTGGTGAAGGGCACATTAAGATGACTAAGGTGGGCACTGATGAAGTAGGTGTGTGTGTGTTAAGCCTTTGAATAAGTGTAAATAGTGTAAATAGGTAATGTAAATCATTTTCTGTGTGAGTTAATTATATGTTAATCCCCTACTTATACCTAGTGGCTCTCAGTCCTTTTCCATATTTAGCAATAACTGCCACTCATAACAAATAGTGATTTGATTAAGCGACGGCCTTAGTGGTACAACATCCAGTTTGTAAGCATGGGAGGTTGGCTGGGGTGGGGAGGTGCAAGAATGAGGTTTCTACTCAACTTAAAGGGGCGTTCACCCAAAAAAGGTGGACAACCACTGGGTTAGAGTTAGGTTGGATTTAGGCATGTAGTCGTGATGGTTAAGGGTAGGCGAAAGGGCTCTGGAATGCAAAGATAGCCGTACAAATGTGTGTCTGCGTGACTCCTGTAAAATAATGTGTCTGACACTTTTAAAAAACAAGTAAACAAAGACAGATAAAGAGCAAGAGGAGAAGCCCAAATTGTTCAAAACACATGTATGTGTGTGTAAAACTGTCAATAAAACTGTGCTCAACATGTCAGGGCAGGGCATTTCGTTTTCCTTTGGCACTGGATCTGGGTTCTGACTCCCTGAAATCTATCTGTAAGAGTAATTAAGAGGAAAATAAGAATCATGAGAACAGACACAGAATTTACAGAGCAATCAGAAAACACCCACAGTAACTTCATGTAGCCTTAAAAACAGATAAGTTAACACTGACCACAACTGAAATACACTGGAACACAGGTCTGCTTAACCCTTGTGCTCTGTTCGGGTCTGTGGGACCCGGAGACACATGTCACCTTAAAAACAACAATATATATAAATATATATATATTTATATATATT
>NW_018128037.1:938967-943752 GCF_001952655.1 Monopterus albus
TTAAACTGAGTAAATTTACAGTGTAACTGAGGGAAACTAGGAACTACAGCTGGAAGACTGAGGATTTAAGTCACGTACCACTTATTCATCCAGTGCTGAAAATAAGATGCTGGCAAAGCAAAGGTGACGCACTTTAATACAGTGTAGTAAGTAGGTCAGTGTTTCACAGAACTTTGCAAAGACAGTCGAGCAGCATCAAAAACGCTGGGTCTTTGTACTGTGTATGTTTTGTTACAGATTGAAAACAGAGATGAAGCAGTTAGTTGAATAAACGAACTACAAAAATCTGCAACATCGATTATTGGTTATAGTTTTTATTCACGTAAAAGTGGCAAATATTTTCAGGTTCCAACATCTTGGATTTAACAACTGGCTGGTTTTTATTATTTTACATTGAAAAGCTGGGTTTGCATTGTTGGTGGCACAAAGCAAGAGATTTAAAGGTGTTTGGGTCTTGAGGGCTCTCTCAACTTGGCTAAACAGTCCATTAACAGTTAAATTATAATGATAATAATGTTTTCTTGCGGTACTATTTCAAAGGGTTTTCTTTGATGGTTTCGTGCTGCAGTTCAAGTCTCTGACCACAGGAGTTTGAGTCAAACCTGAAGTGTCCTTTCATGTAGACAGGTGTTTCTCCTATGGGTTTTTTAATTGTTGTGACTTCACTGTGATCACACCCACAGTATAAAATGTGAAAGAACATGACAGGCAGTTCTTTGGACCACTCTGAAGAGATAATGCCTGGAGGTGTAAAGAAGTAGTGTAGACCACTGCCTGTTTAAATTGTTAGTCAGATTTGTTGGAAATGGGCCACGGATAACAAATGATGAACCACTGTAGGTTGAGGAACAGGAATGTCCTGATGGCTGAGGGAATTGAGATCCTGGTATTTTTAGGGAATTCTTTTTTAGGGTCCTTTCCTACAGAGAGCCCCCACATTTCTTAGCATATATACACTTGCGTGTTTGTTTGTACATGTATTCACATATTTAAGACTCTTTTATGCTGTGACACTAAAAGGCTTTCTCCACATCATGCAGTTGTTAATAGCTGTTTTCATATTAAATGAGTAATTTACAGTTTAGCAAACAAATCAGACTGCATAATCTGTAGACAATTTGTGCACACGGTTTAACAGTTGTCTTAATCTGATATACGGACCTCCATTCCAAATCAAAGCAGGAGAGCTGATTGCAGGGCAGCACTCAACAAGTGGATAACCTACCTCAAACTAATTTGAGGTAGCTAATTTCAAACTGTGTTTTTTAACCTCAAAGATAGTGTACTACTAAAATATTACCACATAGTTTGATAAATATAAAATAATTAGATACATAGAATAAGCTCCACTTGAGGAGTATTGTTTGCAGTTGTTTTTTTTTTTAAGTCAGACTTTATTTATTCAATCACTCATTAAGCAAAATCCATGAATCCAGAGTGACGTATTCCCAGGAAGTAAAAATTGTAAAATCACATGTAAACCTTCAGAATTATAGCGTATTTGACAAATATTAAATGTTCAGCTGTGGTGATCTGTCTTAGCCAGCCTACACCGACAGTTCTTTAGTGTTTTCTTTCAGCATCCCACCAGTCCAGTGCTGAAGAATCTGGTAAGGATCCCTCACTAATGTGTTCTGTGGCCTCCATGAACTCTGTACTCTTTCCTTCATTCAGCAGAAAATATGCTACAGTTAACAAAACTCTTATATTTTAGGGTAGTATAATGTAAAACATTAAACCCCAGACACACACATACACATGTAGATGGTGCACATCATCTGCAGGTCAAACTGTTGCTGCCGTTACCTCTGTTCATCTACAGAAGCCTTCCTCTTATGGTGAATATTGGTTTAATGAAGATAGGCGAAGTTTCAATGTCAGAATTATCCTCTTGGCACCATCAGTCTGCAGCAAGTTCATGGTCATTTGTTAAAAATATCTTGATATGACAGAAGTGTTGGATTGACCGACCATGTGACAGATAATTGCCATCTTCAGCCTATTTTGCTAAATCACAAGCATGCAGTAGTTTCATAACTTCCGGCCTGTCCTGACTTCTCCTTACTGCAGGGCTCTGAAGGTTGTCTTCAACACCCTGTCTTTAGCTCCTGTACATTCAGACTACAAGTCAAATTGACTCAAATCAAACTTGTTTTCCTCCGAGTAGGTAAGATCACATATTTTCAAGGACATTTGGGCAAACCAAATCCGATTTTTCTCTGATCGGATCTGGGCCACTACCATATGTGGTCCTAGATCTGATTCATATCCAATCTCTGAACAGGCAGTTAGATCGGAATTCATATGGTTTTTTTCAAGGTCCCACTCCTCTGCACATGCATATATAATTGCCATCATTCAGTGTCGAAGAGAGTGGAATGCTTCACATTTCTTGGGCATTTATGGAGAATCTTCTGATCACACCGAGGCGGACGGAACATGTTTTAACCAGTTTGCAAGAAAGTTGTGCGATTTGACCATTGCACAAATGACATTATTGTTCTTATTCTTGTGTGCAAATGGCTCACATTCAGTTGAATCTGCACATTCATGGCAGTTTAGGACCCCAGCGGTGTTCGAATAGGAGCTGCATACATGTCACTTAAACATGAATGTGAAGCACAAACAGAAAAAGATCAGAACTGAGCACTATGCCCTGTGATGTGAACGTAGTGTTAGTCTTTATCTTTTGACTCTCTTGATGCGTCATTTTTGTTCAGTTTAGTTTATCACATACAAACTGGAATCATTTTTAACTGACGGGACGAAATGTAGAACTTGCTAACCATTTCTCTCTTGTACTCCCCACCCACACACACACTCAGAGGGCTTTTGGCAATCAGGTGGGGGATTATGGAGCAATAATCTCTCAGATTAATACTTAAAATGAGTGCCTAATAACTTAAACTGAGCTGACTGGCAGAGCTGTGTGTGTGTGTGTGTGCGTGCATGAAGGCCCTGGCAGTGTCTCTCTCTGAATTTAAATCTCATCTTGCTTTATTGGCATGGTATGCGAGTCCATCTGTGGTGCCAAAGCATGCAGAGATGACAGACAGACTAGTCCAGTACAAAGAAGGTGATCACAGTGAAAGTATAAAGGGGAAGTAACAAGAGATTTTGATGGATGAAGGTACACACGGCTTATTGCATGTGGTCTCAGATATACAGTATGTGATGCATTTATGTTAACATGAACATAACAGAATGAAATAATAAGATCAGATATAACAGATCAGATAATCATGAAATAACAGTCTGCTTATTCAGATTGATTGTGGCTATGGATCTGTTATTGTTAAATGCTAACCAAATAACTGTATCTTTGTTTAAACAAGCTATTCTAATCTTACTGCCCAGTGTAGAAGTAGATACCATAAACTCTCAAATAGTGGCTGGGATCTTTATTTACCTCAGTGTCAGAGAGAGAACCAGGCTTATTTTTCTGACAGTCTTATATTAGAGATAGGTCTTTTCTAGTTTCTTGTTTCTCAGTTAAATCAAAATCCAAACTTCCTCCTTGTTTACTTGTTGTCTTGATCAATTCAGTAGAATGTATATTTTCACAGCACTAAATCAGTCCATATTATGTTAGGTTACCATGAATGAAGTGCAACACTTTCTCCATAATTTTCACATCAAAAGTTTTTCAGCCTTCCTATAAATAGGCTTTTAATGTGCAGAAACAGCAGGAAGTGTTAAACTGTGTTGACAGCATTTTAACATCGATCAAGAGTAGGAGGCAAAACGGACTGGAATATGAAAACATTAGATCTTTTAAGAAAGAGAACACTGCTAATGGCATACCAACATGTCTGAACATATGGAACTATCTGTATGTGTGAACAGACTAAGAAGCAATGAAAGAGCTTATTCACAGATAGTCTCTAGTGGCCTCTCATGAATCTTAAGCTCTGTGGGTTTGTTGTATTGAGTATATACTGTGTGTACACACACTGCTTGAACTGGAAAGTTGTTTTCTGATGTATCCATTGTGCTCCACAAAAGAAGCTTACTCAGTTTGTTTCCTGAGTACAGAACAGCCTTGTTTGCAGTCTTTTTTACATTGAGGTATGCATTGTTGAAAGTTCTTTAACAGTTTATGGCAAAATGGGGCAAAATTGGAAAAATATCACTACTCCTCTTGTGGATCAGAGCACATTTGCATAAAGTTGAGCCTTTCTTAACTGTTCCCTGTAGTGCCAGGGTTTAGAAAGGGTTGTTGCAGTGCACACGGCTTCGAATGATTTGGAACCTTCCCCAAATGCAGAAAAGGTCTTCTGAATTTCATCACAGTATTGTCAGTGTGATTTCTATGTTGCCAGCCGTTGTCAGCTTTTCTCTATTTTAACTGGTTGCCAGTGTGATTTCTACATTGCCAGCACCTGTTGGTTGCTACAAGCGAGTTTCATTATATATTAAAGGAGCATCACAGGCTGGAAATATTGAAATACAACTGTTTCTCATGAGTTTGAAAAGGTGTCAGGGTGGTCAGGAAGAACTTCCAGATGACTGGGAAACTACAGCAGAAGTGATCAGGGAGATAGGTAGGAAGGTGCTAGGTGCATCATCTGTAAGGAGGAAAGAAGATAAGGAAACGTGGTGGAACGAGGAAGCATAACCAAAGAATTATGCAGGGCTGCCAGTATTTATGGTCATGATTGTACGTAACTTACTTAAATGTTAAAGTGTTCAACAGAATGTCTTAACGAAAATATTAATATAAAAAATAATTTGTTGTATGTCATCATTAAAAGTATTTCATTTATGTAGGCTATTTTTATACAA
>NW_018128037.1:944781-946147 GCF_001952655.1 Monopterus albus
GGGTGGAGAAAGGTGTCAGGAGTGTTGTGTGATAGAAGAGTGTCAGCAAGAATCAAAGGAAAGGTGTACAAGACAGTAGTGAGACCAGCTATGCTGTATGGGTTAGAGACTGTAGCAGTGAGGAAAAGACAAGAGGCAGAGATGGAGGTAGCAGAGATGAGGATGTTGAGGTTCTCTTTAGGAGTGACCAGGATGGACAGGATTAGGAATGAACACATCAGAGGGACAGCTCAGGTCGGCTGTTTTGGGGACAAGGTCAGAGAGGCCAGATTGAGATGGTTTGGACATGTGCAGAGGAGGGATAGTGGTTATATTGGTAGAAGGATGTTGGAGATGGAGCTGCCAGGCAAGAGGTCAAGAGGAAGGCCAAAGAGGAGATACTGTATATGGATGTGCTAAAAGAGGACATGAAGTTAATTGGGGTGAGAGTAGAGGATGCCAAGGATAGAGTTAGGTGGAAACAGATGATTCACTGTGGCGACCCCTAACGGGAACAGCTGAAAGAAGAAGAAGAAGAAGTCAGTAATTCTGTCCAGTCTGTTTTTGGAGTTGTGTGTGAAATGGATCAAATTTGGCTTTTTGTGTTGTTCCAATGCAAACTAAAGAAGCTGTAACAGGACCTGTAGCGCCATCCAGAAGGGGAGGAGTTCAGTCTCTGCCCTCCTTTTGACCCGTGAGGTGTACAGGTCCTCCACAGAGGGCAGGCTGGCACCCCCTAATAAAGAATGGAACCAAACTGAGCTATGAGGATTGGGATGTGCTATAGAAGAACTAGTTTACACAATGTGTGGTCAAATATGGAGATAAAATACTATCAAAAATGTTACAAATGCGTGTTTAACATTTTGTCTGTAACAAGCGATTTGTGTGTGTGTGTGTCATGAGGATCACAAATGCGTGCTGCGCAATCTGCACGTATAAAGCCATTTGTGTGTGTGTGTCATGCTGTTCACAAATGCATGCTGTACAAACTGCACATAAAACACATTTTACAAACGCTTAAAATCGATTTTTTTTGTGTGCAGTTCTTTAGAAAGTACATACACATTGTTACCTACGCATGCGTGGATCGTCTAACACACACGAATCACCTTCCCCGCACACGCGGATTTTTGAGAGTGTTTTTCCGCACTCTCAAAAGTCCACGATCCACGCACGGTGCACGGTGCACGGTGCGTTTAAGGACACGTGGAAAACTCGGACATCTGAGTTTCCAAACCTGTTTCCCAAACAAAAGTATTTACACAACGCTATTCCAAATGGACATTACATAAAATAAACAAAAATATCTAATACATAACACGTTTTAACAGAGAACATTCCAGTTGCCTGCAGTTTGTGGTGCATGTTCTAAATTTTTATATAT
>NW_018128037.1:946625-964739 GCF_001952655.1 Monopterus albus
AGCTAGCTGGCCCACAATGACGTCAAGATTTTCCGTCCTCTGATTGTTTGGTCAGAGCAAAACTAGAAAAGGGCTTATGATGGAACTGAAATGCAGAGATCACAGTTGCGGTTGTAGTGTAGAGGTTTTGGAGTTGTCTTAACTGGGTTTCTTGCTTTAGTAAAAACGGTATTCACCCTCAATGCGCGAAATACCTCTCTCTCTGTAATGCCACACTTTATTATATTGCATTTTTGTATAGCATTGATGGTTTCTATAATTGCGATGTACAGTGGTGGTATTAAGAGGTGAATTAAGTCTGGTAAGTCTCCACTGAAGGCCCAGGTACCAAATGCACGGCCCGCCACTGTTTAATGTATATAAAAAAATGTCCATTTGTAATAGCATTGTGTAAATACTTTTGTTTGGGAAACAGGTTTGGAAACTCAGATGTCCGAATTTTCCACGTGTCCTTAAACGCACCGTGCATTCGTGGATCGTGGACTAAGGTGATTCGTGTGTGTTAGACGATCCACGCATGCGTAGGTAACAATGTGTACGTACTTTCTAAAGAACTGCACACGAAAAATTGATTTTAAGCATTTGTAAAATGTGTTTTATGTGCAGTTTGTACAGCATGCATTTGTGAACAGCATGACACACACACACAAATGGCCTTATACGTGCAGATTGTGCAGCACGCATTTGTGATCCTCATGACGCACACACACAAATCGCTTGTTACAGACAAAACGTTAAACACGCATTTGTAACATTTTTGATAGTATTTTATCTCCATAGTCAAACCATGTCACTAATCACACAGCTGTTGAACGTAGCTGTTCAAAATGACAATTGAGTGAAAAGCTGGGTGAGGGGGACCAGACATTGCTAAAATGTGGGGATAATGCAACAGTTTCAGCTGGAAAGCATTCATACTGGCCAGTCATGACTTGAAGTGGGCACGTGTGGGGGTAGGAAGTGTCTAAAGTGTTTCGACCGTCTGATGTATAGTACTGATAAACTATAATGGCAGCCACAGTTTGTAGTTTGAATTCCCAAATAGGACAGTACAACAGAAGATTAAATAAGAACCTGCCTGCTTTCTTTTTTCTTTTTCTTTTTTTGAATGATAAGTAGTTTGTGCCCTTAAGCAAGGAATTTGTGTATGTGTGTGTGTGTGTGTGTGTGTGAGAGAGAGAGAAAGAATTATGATGCTGTGAGAAAACAACATGTGGTCTGTCAACCTTAAGGGTTAAAAATAATATTTACAGAGATGTGGTTGACATGACAAGGATGTAAAGTACCTTCTGGGTTTTTCTGTCACCTTCTTTATTCTGCTAACACTCCAACTCAAACCCTATTACACACACTCATGTAAAACAAAAGAGGAAGTGTGAGAGTGATCTCAAAGTGAATTATCTATACTGCTTATTCCTGAATAGGGTAGCGGGGGGGCTGGAGCCAATCCCAGCTCACACTGGGTGAGAGGCAGGGTCCACCCTGGCAGGTCACCACTCTGTCACAGGGCTGACATGTAGACAAACAACCACACACACTCACACTCACTCCTACGGGCAATGTAGTCAACCTAAGCTGCATGTCTTTGTACTGTGGGAGGAAGCTGGAGTACCTGGAGAGAACCCACGCAGGCACAAGGAGAACATGTAGACTCCACACAGACAGGCTAACCGCTGTTCCACCATGCCACTGTGAATTGTACACTTTAGCCTTTTCTTTCTTTCTTTATCTACTTTATTTGATCCTGTTCTTTCTTTAGGTGTTTATGACTTTGCCTTTGTAAAACCTTTCTTTTTCTTCTTTGGTAAATATCTTGTTTCTTTTTTTTGCTAATGAAACCATTAAGCAACCTTCTTGTGTTCACTCATCACCTCCAGAAAACTTTACTGGTATGCTTTTTGTACAGACATGCCTTTTCACACATGTACTGTTTCTCTTGTTCACACAAACACAAAGGCTGAAATGTGATAGCTGTGTGGGTGATAACAAAGAGGAAGGGAGTGTTCCTCTGTCTTTGTTCTGTTAGCGCTGGTAAACCATGACATCAGTGTACACCTGTGTGGCCAGGAGTCTGAAGACCTGTTTGAGTTTCATGCCACTTGTCTGACACAAACTTCAAAGGGCTCTTTGAGAGTAAAGACTTGGTTTTAGGGTTCAGGTTAGGTTAGGTTAGGGGGATGAATCTAGCTCAGCGGCCCATCCTGCTTGGTTTCGATTCTTGTGAAAGTTTGCGCTTCTCTGTGTACTCTGTGTTTTTCACCACTGTACACATGTCAGCAGCTCCACAGTTGGCTGCCTTCCTCAATAACACATTAATGTAGGAATATATCATTTTACTTTAAACTGAAGTTTCCTTCAACAAGAGTTATCATCACAGGGACACCCCTCCCACCCCCACCCCAGTCACTTTCTTAAGCCCCTTTCAGACATGCACTCTCTCCTCTCTGATGCTAATCTGAATGTGTCAGCTTCATGTCTGAACTAACCGCCTGGTCACTTTTCTGTAAAAGTCACTTGAGCAATCTCGCTAGGTCGGACCTAGAAACGTTTACATAGCACTTTCAACATAGACATATGGCATATGACAAATAAAACGCAAATACAGTGACTCTCTCCATCACGGCGGTGGGTGTGTCTGACTGAAGCTGTGAGGAGCAATCATGTAAAAGTGACCTATGTCTGAATGACAGGAAGCTGTTAACAGACTGATGAAGCCAGTGATGTTAGACCATTAATATCTATCTGTGTAACTGTTGACTGGTTAGGTAAACAGTAGGGATTGGCATTTCAGGTTAAAATGATATTCAATATTTGCTGGGAACTATTTGACAGTTATTCGAAGATCATGGAAACACAGCTCTTGTAAAACATCCATGGTTTTATCACAGAAGGCTTCATTCATCAGTCTGTGAAAAATGAAAACATGTTCCCTTGGTTTTCTGTTTACATTCAATATATGTAGGTATTCATGCTGCACTGGAGATTAAACTTTTCAAATGGACTTTTAAGAAAATAAAATGCAAAGTATGTGTGTTTCCATCCACTAACCAAGGGGAGTTAATAGTTGGTGGCACTAATTCCCCAGTCAAGTGCTGTTAAACCGCTGCAGAAGATGGTGCACTGAGATGATATGATTAAAAGAGCACCAGTCAAATCTCGGTTATGCAACATGCATGTGCTTCTGGTGAGGTTGAAGAACTCAAATGGTTCAGACTGCTGAGAGGCAAAGGCTAAAACTGATATAAGATACATTATGTTTTATGGTAGTGGACTATAAAGGAACAACATGCTTCTTTTTTGTTCATGTACTGAATTTATGTTGACTCACGGCTTCATCTGCAAAGAGAACAGATTTTTATTTGCATGAAAATGTTGCAGGTCTAACTTGCAGTGTTACCAGAATCATCGACCATTCTGCCCCAGTCACTCGTGCTCTGGAGTGTTGGCATCAAACACACACACGCACACATACAGGTCAGTGGCCCATGTCTGTCTCCATGCTGGCAGATATACACAGAGGCGACAGCTGGAGGCTAATGTTAGCTGAGCTGGAGTTTCACTGTTTCACAGAAATTTAAAAATAACAAATGCATCCAATCTAATAATGATGGCGTTGACCTGGACTTTTCTGCCTGGCAAGCCAACATCGCTGAGTGTGTTTGCATGTGTGTGTGTGCACTTCTGTGTGCAACCATACGCTATGTGTATTTGGCCCTGTGGCCAACTCTTTCAGGCTCATAGGTCTTAACATTGTTAGGTTATTTCTTAGTTAGATAGATATTCAGAGATTTGTTGTCTAGAAATGTTTAGTGGAGACAAGATGTCTAGCTCAGGCTGTTAACTGCTCAGTTTAATTTCATGTGCTTGCAGTGCAGACTGCCTGTAGGCCAATGTTGCAGGCAAAGAGCTGTTGGTATTAACTGTAATGTTAATCTTAATATTTGTCTTAATGTGAAATGTCATGTCAAATTGTTCTAGATACACACCACAAAAACAACAGCCACACACCTTGACTTTTCCCCATGTTTTGGCTAACGTTATGGTCAGCTGCAAGCTGGCATATCAGGTGACGTCACGGTTTGACGCCCTGCGTAGTATGGGCTAGCCCAAAATGATTAAAATTATATAGGTTTCATGGTCCAGGGTCTTGGGTCTTCCGGGCTGCCTGCGAGCAGCTTTGGGGGTGGAAGATGCCTGGACGTGTAATGTTAATTCTTGCCTGTGACCCTTTGAATAAACCAGCACGGTTATATTTTTTTATATACTCAAGTGGTCTGCTTCGTCTCACTGAGTTCCTGGTTTGAAAGAACCGGACCTGGCTTTATAATAGATTAAAGCCTTTAACATCATGATGTGTATCTGAGATTGGAGCAGTTATCTGCACTGTGTTCTGTTTTTAAAGAAAGATTTAGGTAGAAAATATATGATGAAAGGTATTTTTACAGTTTGTAAGAAACTAATATTGGTCATAAAAATCTCCTGCAAATCTAGCAATTCAGGGACTCGGGGTCTTTAGTCCAGATCCCACATTAGAAAAACCTGTGAGTGCTGTTGTAATTATCTTTGTGTGTGTTTGCCCAATCACATGAGACATCACATTGCCCCGTCTGTCATCATACTCACTCTCTTTCACTTCCTCTATTCTACATCTTGGTCTCTTCTACTGTGCCTTCTTGAAATTCTCTCTCTTTGCCTCTCCTCTTGCTTCTTTTCACCTGTCTCTTCACTTAAAGCCTGTTTATGGTGTTGAAATTCATCTCAGTGACACATCTCTCTGTTTTCTCTGCTGTCCACCCCCACCCCCCGGTCTTAATTAAAATTAGGACTATTATTACCATCTCTGATAAACAGAGACACACAGAGGGTGAAGAAATCTCTAGCAATATGGAGGCTAAGATCGCCAAAGCAGTTTGCAAAATGTTCCTGAATCCAAAGCCCAACATTTAGTCAAATCCTATAGACCTTTTTCCCAGTAGACATTCTGACATGGCATGGCTGGAAAAGCACAGGTGTACTTACAACAATCACGATGGCCGCATTCCATTCATGGGAGCCACGTCCAGGATCATGGTATTGTGCATGCTGGCTGAGTAGCATTGTGTAGTGGGACACTAAATGGAACTCACCCCCGTGGTTAATGTCGTTAGCTACACCTGTGCTTTTTCCTACTGTGAAATGTCTGCTGTGAAACAGGTCTGTTGAGAACAATAATGATTCGACTTAAAAGCTTTTACTGTGATTTGATTTGATTTTTAGAAATAGGATCCCCGTTAGCTGACGTATTGACATCAGCTACTCAGGTCCCCAAACTTAAAATCATCCACCCTCTATAAAGACAAACTTGCTTTGTGTAGCATTGTTTAAAACATTTATATGCACAATTGCCATACTAACTGTGCAACCACAGTGTGATTACCATAAACACAGATGATCACGTGAAGACAATGTTTAGCCTCTGACACCAGTGGTGGTGTTAGAGCTCAGGTTTCTCCCTATTCGGACTCATTTCTGTATGCTGGTAAAGCTCACTGAACTCTCTCAGATCTGTGTTAGGATCTAGCCCAGCTCTGCAAATGCAAGAAGGGGTTTCAGGCTTTTTTCTGAAGTTTCTCATGGGGTTTACAAAGTTATAGTAATGTGTCATAATGAACTGATTGGTTGATTCTAAAATGCTAGTGTGTGTACAGAAGTACAGGACTTAAGAATATCTTTGATGTACTTTGCTTGAGTATTTCAGTTATATGGCATTTTATACTTCTACTCCATTTCAAAGAGAAATATTTTGTACTCTTTACAGCGCTACATTAATTTTACAATAACTGCTACGACCTCTGGATACCCTCACCAGAGAGACAGTTAACATTTATTTGAAATGCCCAAAGAGGATACAGTTGCTTCTTTCATCTCTGTAAAGGACTTATCACAGTATCTTTCTCTCTGCAGTACACAGGTCCGATACCGGCCGAGCGAGAGGGCGAGCTGGCCATGGGGGGAGGTCGCAGCGAGACCTCAGCACTGAGCGGGACGGGAGGGGGCCAGGGCATGACCACTACCCAGAATTCCCAACGGCCTAATGCCTGCTGCTTTTGCTGGTGCTGCTGTTGCAGCTGCTCTTGGTAGGTGACAAAAACTGCATTTACACGCACAGACCCACACAAGCCAAGGCTTGCAGACACATGCACTTCTAATGTAAGCAAACACACACTGGCAGAAGCTGACTGGTGCTCTGGAGGTATGCTGTTCCTGTTAACACAGCTGTTAGAGACATGACACAGAGTGGCTTTATCATTGTTGGAATATATTTGACCACATTTGCAGAGTTTGGTGTAACATGTCATGTGATCTGACACCTTTCCAACTGTGTCAGTAAAGATTTAGCACTGTACATTACTGTAATCCATCTGCCTGAGGTTTTTTATGTATTAAGTGCCAACAATGAAAAAAGGACCCAATAAAGTTATGTTTTAGCTTTTGTTTAGGGCTAATGAATAGTTCTGTGTTAGGTGTTACAGTTGTCCTGCTGCAGATGCCTCCCCCACAACATCAATATGTTCTTATGTAACACCTGTTCATTAGCCCCTATACTAGATAGGGTTGTAATACATTATCACACTATGCTGTGCACTCATTATAAACCCAGAGTAATCCATTTTAAATGTTTTGTTCACTGTGATTTAGGGTCTTCAGAACTCTGTATTGTCTTTTATTTATTCATATATTTGATGGTTTGCAGTAGAAAATGGCTTTTCTGGATTGCAAAATACGTTTAGTGTTACAAAAGGAGCAGGCTACTGATCCTTAAAGTTGCTTTATCTTGTCATCACCTGCAGTAATTTGTACAGTCACAAACTTGTAGGAGGAAACACAACCAGTTCAAGCAGACCAATCACATTTCTCGTGGTTTCCACTTGTGATTTCCAAAAGGCGTCCCCATCACATTTGGAACAATTAATATACATTTTACTTTAATTAATAATAAGCTAAATTTGTATAATATGCATCTTATATACTAACTGATATCAAAAAGGCCCTACTGGATTTGATCCACCTCTCCAGTAAAGACAGCTAGATCAGGGCAGAAATAAAATATGAGTATGTGTCATATTCACAGTTGTGAGTGTGAAAAACACAGTCTGTTTAGAATGTCTACCTGGGAGATAATGATTGGGACACATATTTATTATTAATAATTGTAATATTGGAAAAATTTAAATTAGCTATGTACTAATAGTTGCCCCTTTTTAAAAAATGTGAGCCCCTGCCCCTGAAAAACTCTCTGCATGGCTGTGCACCACACTAAGTGTCAGCTAGATGGGGAATGGTGAGAAATCTATCAGATGCCAGGTGGGAGAAAGACATCACACCTACAAAAACATTCATTATATATTGTATTTGGACAAGCGTGTGCAACTACAACCTTGCCAAGTCGTGCTCTGTGCTATTCGCTTATCTCCCAGCGTGCCCCAGGGCAGTGTCAGTTTTGTCAGTGAAAGCTGTGTCAAATTTTGTTGATGCCCAGACGACAATTACTTTTTGAAAAATGAGACTTGCCTTTTGATGAACCTGCTTATTAAAACCATACCGTTTTGAATGCACTCACAAAAAAGTGCCTGTGGCCTTAGAGTAAAGCGAGAGCCTCCCACCAGAGCCTGTGGGGTACTCCACAGCCATTAGTTTTATAATCCCAATCTATGTACAAACACAGGCACACTCAGGAATACAAAGGACAGACCTGCTCTCAGTCATACACATTAGTCAGACTGTAGCTGCTGTACACTCATTAGGTCTCTATAGTTCCCACAGTGGAATTAATTATTTATAGTCCTCCTTCTCTATTACACACATACACAGACTATGTACTGTAGATACCCCGACACCTGTATGTGCTGCTTTCCCCTGCTGTTAACATAACTGTGCTTACTGTTGTCATTAACTACAACAGGAACATCACTGTGTGTGATTGTACACGTTTAGAGTTCTGACCCCTCTTCTGTCAGCAGTGGTTTCATATGTGTGTGTGCGTGCGTGTGTGTGTGTTTCTTGTCTGAAAGCTGCTTTATCATGTCAGTCTCACTGTCAGGAATGAAGAGGAGAGACGGAGGCGGAGGAGGAGAAAAAGAATATCACAGGACACCAAGATGGAAACCATACCCATCTGTGAAGCTTGGTGAGTCTGCAGAGCTAACACATCCCTGCACCAGGAAGGCCATTGTCAGTTTCTTTGTTTGGTAGCAGGTTCTCTTTAGATAATAGATTTGGATCAAATACGGCATATTACACTTAGGCAGTGGGCCAAGGGACAAATTATTAGATGCAGGATAAAATGTTCTTAACACACTGAATGTAGGTATAATTTAATATGTTGAGCATTCAGTAATTTCTCATGAACTCCTTCATCCACAATGAAAACAATACTAAATGTTCACACTCATGCTACAAGGCTATAGTGCTACACATGAAAACAAAATTGGTGGAATAGATGAACATGCTATTGTGCTACCTATGGCATACTAACATCCCACTTCAGCCAGCAGTGAATATTTGACATTCTAATATTAGTATATACTGTTTAACATGTTAGCAAGTCAAAGAATAAGGCTGGTCATACCCTATTTTCTTCTTATTTTTAACAGATCTCATGAAAAGATCAAAACCATCAATATGCTCATCAGCTATACTTTGCAACTTCCCATCCTGAGCATGGCCGAGCCTGTTCCTTTATGCTATACACATAACACTTTTAAAACGACTTACAGATACAGAGTTTAATGTTCAATGTTGACTCAGTAATTTTCTAAACTAGCTGACTAACATAGTTTTTAAGCAGACATGACTTGAGTAGATAGAGCATTTGTTGGGGACTATTTTCAATGGCGGATTAATCTACATCAGTTCTATTATTTATAGCAGCTAAAGGAATAAGATAAATAAGGTGTCAGCTATAAAGACCATGTTTATTTGGATCAGTTCTCTGCTACAAATGTGATTCTGAGTGAACTACTCTTTATTATGTGTACAGCTGTAGAGCTCAGTACCACAGGGGTCATGTAACACAAACACACAATATGCTGAATAAATTATCACATTAATAAGTGAACAAATGAACCATCCTTCCACTCTTCCTTGTTCAGCACCAAACCCTCAGTAGATGAGATCCGGCTCTGGGCTCAGTCCTTTGACAAACTGATGAGGAACCCGGCAGGTCGAAATGTTTTTCGGGAATTCCTGCGGACAGAGTACAGTGAGGAGAACATGCTGTTCTGGCTGGCCTGCGAAGACCTCAAACAAGAAAACAACAAGAATGCCATCGAGGAGAAAGCACGCTCCATCTATGAGGAATACATTTCCATACTGTCTCCAAAAGAGGTAGGAGTTGGTCTATTTAAGCTGGGTTTACAGGACCTTTCCAAGTCTTAGCCCATTAGATACAAAGATCTTTAGATAACCCTTTAGATTTGGCCCTGGTGACCTTTCACTGCCATCATCACATTTAACTTCCAGAATTTTTCTTTGTAATTTACCTTTGATTTTACACTCATTGGTCACTTTATTAGGTACAGTTGTATGCACTGCAGTGCAACACTTCCACCTTAACATGTGTTTATGAAGCTCAAAATGTCTCAGTTTTTGGTGAAATTGTCATAAATGTATAAATTCAATCATATGTTTATTACTGAAGTCACAGTTGAAGGTAGGGTTGTACTGGACTACATTATATTAAGAGACATTTTTGTCCTCCCCAGCCACATACATGAGAGGGTCAGAATATTAGGAACACCTATATATACAAATATGTATAATTGAATTTATACATTTATGACAGTTTCACTAAAAACTGAAACATTTTGAGCTTCATAAACACAGATGTTAAGGTGGAAGTGTTGCCTTAAGGTGCATTCAGTTTTACAGGTGTACGTAATAAAGTGGCTGGTGAGTGTATAACATACTGTCGGTCATAAACACAGTGCTTTCTGACAGCTGTCACATGTACCCTAAATCTCTCAAATGCACTAAGGAAGCTTTGCCAACCTCTGCCATGTGGCAACACTTCTCCTTTCCCAGGTAAACTATACTGAGTAAAGTAAAGTAAAGGACTTCTACATTTCTGTGGGATTCCCTGTCAGACTGCTCTCACGGTCGCAGTTTTCAGACTTGTGTCATTCCAAGAGACAGTTGTTTTTTAATCCCTCCAGGATGTTGAATCATCAAGCTAACATTGCTCAAGGTCTGTTTTAGTGTTGCAGCAATATAGTGATTTTTAACTAAGGGAGCTATAGTGTTTTGTAAATTTTTTTGATTTTTGCAACATGTATCTGGAGCATTTTGTTTACTGGTGTGGTTGTTACTTCATCTTTGCCACACTGTCAGTTTCTGTCTGCTTGTATTGATATCCTCAGAGAATCATTTCTGATTTCCTGTAGTAGTTTCAACAGGCTGTAATTCCCACTTGTGCAAAGGAAACTGATAGACTGCCACAAAATATACGGACCACACTTCCACTCCCCCATGAGGAAACCCTAAGATTTTTTCCACCACTGTCATCGCAAGCATAACAATTTTAGTCCTATCACTGATGAGGTTTTAAAAATATATACAGTAAATCATCAGTATAGAGCTGCCTCACGTCAGAAGTCAGTTAATCAATTAATTGGACTATTTTAATGTTATTGGATATTTTTGATTTTCATGTTGTTCATTATAGTGAATTAAAAAAGCGTTTTCTGGTGTTGTATAGACCAGTCATTTAATACAATAATTGTTAATTGCAGCCCCACATCAATATGTTATTTATTCTGTCTAACATTTTCAAATAGTGAATAATACGTCTTGTTTTAAGTTTCTATCTTCTTCTTCTTCTTCAGTTCTTTGTGCACACCACACATTTAGTGCTTCCAATTAGTCAGCAGTTCTGCACATGCTCAATGTTCACACCCACATCTTCCTTAAGAAATTAATTCTTGCTGATTGACCCAGTGATTTCTGCTGGTTGTAAACGTAGACATGCTGTAGTGCACACAAGAAATGAATGTGGAAAGCACTGTCTGCTTAACTGCTATTTTGATGGAGTACGGTATGTGTGTTTAACAGTGCTTGCTTTATTTAGAGGCTTTTCAGACTTCATCTCTAGTGTGTGTGTGTTTTGGCATGTTTAGAGACTGATGTGTTTGTATGTACAGTTGTCTGCAAATGTGTTAGAGTGTGTGTTTGCAGGAGGTTGCTGCCCTCATCACCTTCAGGCAGTAGAGGCTTTTTATAAACACACACATACTGACAAATGCAGAGATATCCAGACGTGTGAGTTTGGCAGAGAAGACGCATGCCTGCATGTTTGACCTCGGTACAGTGCTTATCTCTCTTTCGCTGAGTGTGTGTGTGTCTTTCCCAAATAAGAGCAGGGTGAAAACATGAGAGAAAGCTTGTCATTCTATAAATATCAGCTGGTGCTGTGGCTGAGGGGCTAGCGCAGATAAGTGCATGTATTTATGCCTCTATGGAAGTTTATTAATGACAAAACTAGAGAGCAGAAGATGAACTTTAGTCAACCTGACTAACAAGACAGATATGGAGGTGCAGTGCAATATTTAAGCACAGAACCCAGATGTGCTTGCACCCTGTTTTAAATCAGCTCTCATAAATTTTTTACAGTTGTGAAACTAGAAAGAGTGAAATGATTAGCACAGTCGATTGACAGAAAATAAATCAGCTTTGTCAGTTAAGTTCAATTTTCAATTCAATTTTATAATTCAAAAGTCGTCTCAGGGTACATTACAAAGTCTAGACCTAGTAACGTCTAGACCTTACTATCATTATTATTATTATTATTATAACTTTTTGCATTTACAACAATGGAAGAGAGTGAGTTGTCTGATGTTCAGGAACTCATCTCTGATGAATGTAGTCCAAGATTGGCTGCAGAAAACTGAGAAAGTAAGAAAAACCTACAAACACAATAGAGAGCGCACACAAGGCTGCCGTCCACAGTGCCATCTTTTTAGGTATATATTCCAATTGCACAGTGACAGAGTTATAAACAGTAGTTCTGTTTCTCTATGTTGCAAAAAGTCTCCAAAAATGTTTCACTTTCTTCAGTAGCTGACAACTTTGTCTTTTTTGACATCGGTTATTCATGCACATTCCTAGAATGGAGGTGCAGTCATTATACAGTTGAAAAATCAACCCGTCAGTGATCTCTGATTGGAAAACTAATGTATGTAATGACGATTGTCTCTAAACTACCTCAGCCTTATCTTGGCACTTTTATACTTCACTTTCATATTATTTATTGGCTGTTATATACATGGATGCCGGTCAATCTGAAGTAAGCTAATATCAGCTGCTTTATCAGTCAAGCTCTACACTGTAGTTACACAGATAAAATCCAACAAAATAGATCTGATGCCTAAAAAGATGCTTTTGGTCACAGTCACAATTAAGTCCATATGAAAACCAACTTGTGATGCAGGCCTGTGTTTACGGCTGTATTGATTAAAATAGATTTGTGTCAATCAGTCAGCTGTGCTGAGATGGATGACTTAAAACTGTTGAAGTGGTGTTTAGTCACAATATAAGGTGCTTTGACTTGTGTTGCTGTTTGTAGCTGTTATTTGTGTTGTGGTGAGACAATGTGATTTTCCAATCACAACCCAGTGGTCAAGAATTAATGCAGTTAATCATTTTGTTTATAAAAAGTTTTAAAAAATGTAATACTGAAAAGTGACAGATGACATCTTTAGATATTTTGTTTGTGTATTTGATCAACACTCCAAAAGCCAAAGGTTCTCGTTTTACAATCATAGAAGAAAAAACTAAACTAGACAGCAAAACCACAAGGCAGCTCAGATTCCCCATAATGCCATTCCACATAAAAGCAATATTCCCACGACCGTCCTAGTATGACTTGTGTGTCTGTCAGTCAGACAGTGCTGGCCTTCGCTACACAAGGTGCAGATCCACAGTAGGGCAGACAGGAGGATGAAGCCTGTGCTTTGACTGCAGGGTTGTTTATTTGTGCTTTAAAATGTAACCACCACGAAACAGTCAGAAAATACGTTTTAATTTTCTGGTTCACTGCTTTGATTTGCTTGCGCCGCTCCCTGTCTTCATTCACACACTAGCTCACTCGACCACCTCTGCTCGTTCTCTCCATTGATGAAGAAGCTTTGAACACAGGCGGTGAAATGTGGGCACAGATAAAAATCAGCTCTGAGATACGACTTGATCCTACTGACGAGCTGCTGAATAGAACATTAACAGGATTGTGCTGCAGTTGTAGCGAGTGTGCAGGGTTAGCCGCCATGTTGGAACGGGTCTTTTGCCCACCAGGGCTCTGCAACGGTCACATGACTGAAAAATATGAATCAGCCTTATCTCAAAATGTTGAAGAGTATTTTAAAAATTTCTGGATACGGAAAAGGATCCGGATCAACACCAAAAGCTAAATGGATTGTTCCGAGAGCCATACCCTACAAAACATTTCATCAAAATCCATTCATTACTTTTTGGGTTATTCTGTGAACAAACAACAAACAAACAAGTGCCAGAGAATGTATGTGTTTTTCTTTTATTTCAACTTTTTTTTTGTAAGGGACCATGTACAATATTAAACATAAATGTTACCATTTGATGTGTATTATACCAGAGTTAGCTTAAAACTAATTTTCATCTGCAGTCCTTTGGTAGGTCATGATCAGTAACATCATCACAATAACACAAGACAAAAAAAGCTAATACAACGCAAAACAAACAGCTTTGTGTATTAGGCTTCCGACTGTCATATCTACTTAGGAGCTGGAAGAAAGAGCTATTTCTATTGTTACGCCAAAGTCCATTTTTTTATGAAAGCAGCCTCATGTCTGAAGTAATTCTCAAGGCTCTGCACATGTATGTAAATATACGAGTGTGCTGCAAACCCCTGCACCTTTAATGTGTTGTTTTCTTTCTTCACTAAACTAAACTAAATTTCCCCCCAGGTGAGTCTGGATGCCCGGGTTCGAGAGGTGATCAACAGGAAGATGCAGGACCCAACACCGCACACATTTGAAGATGCCCAGCTGCAGATCTACACACTGATGCACAGGGACTCCTACCCGCGATTCCTCTCCTCCAACATCTACAAGTCGCTCATTCACGGCGGGTCACGTACCTCCTCGGAATCCTAGTCCCAAACCAGCTCCTCTCCTTCAGATCCTGCATTTACAGGATTGATGCCAAATCATTTCACTGCTTCTCTTGCACACTCCTTCCAGTCCAAAACTTTCCAAAAACTCCTCTGTTCATTTCTTTTTTTTCAGAATCTCAAATTTCTCTAATTACTGCCAAGACTTTCTTCTCTTTACTCCTCTTCATGTCCTAAACTTTTAGTACCATTACCAAGACCTCTCTCTTCCTTATTCCATCTATTCTATGTCTTGTCATTAAATCTTCTATTTTCTTGTTTCCCCTAATTCCATTCCATTCTCCTCTGCAGTGCAATGCAGTATTCTGAAAAATTTTAGAGAAAGTTGTTGAATTTAATTAGACATTTTTAGAAAGGTCTCTAAAACTGTAGTTATACCATCACAGGACATTGCAAGGTTCTGTTCATGAAATTTTAATTGATAGTGGTTCAAATTTTAAAGTAGTATACATTACATAGTCACCGATTTGTTTGTTTGTTTTTTTTTGTTTTTGCCTGTGCCAGTTTGTGAATAGAGCCAAATATTTGATAGTAACAGACATGCACATAAATAACATAATCTTTAGAAAAAAGTGTAAGTGGCCCAGTTTAAAAAAAAAGGTATAATGATAAATTAGGTCCACTTGTGAACTTTTCTAGAAGTTTCAACCTCAACTCACAGTCTTCCTCATCAATTAGCAGTTGCACAGTTTGAACGTTCTGAGCAAGCTCCACTCACTGAGGATTCACTGTGAACTGGCCTAAGACATGATGATGTAATGCACTGTTTACCGCGGTGCTTTGTGGGTGAAAGGTGGGGACAGCATAAGGCACGCCATCGCTACAAGCAGTGACAAGTAATGTTAACGTTCATTCGTATGGAAAAATCATCCTCAAAAAGATATTAAATAATTTGTGCTAATTATTGCTTGCCATTGTGTATAAAGCACACGGCGAATGTCAGAACTGTATTTTTCAAGCTTCCATGAGACAGCAAGAGGTGACCAAAATGGATTCAGTCAGAAATAAGGCCATTCAAACATCAAACCATTGTAAGATCTTTTTGATGATAATTTTTCCATGCGAATGAATGTTAATCTAACATAAAGGTAACTTGTTCACTGCTTTTCACCCACAATGCATCATGGTAAGCATTGGATTACTTCATTATGTTTTAGGACCATTGCGGTCAAAAGCTTTGGGAAAACCCAGTTTTTAAAAACAAAAAAAGGATAGCAATTCACAGACAGGTGACAACTTAAAGGAAATAACCTGAATAAACAAGTAGCCTCTTCCAGGATCTCAATGATCTCAAACCTCGTTTTTTGTGTTGTAACATCTTTACTAACCAGCTTATGCACAGTTAGCTACACTATAAATCTGTGGTAATTAATACTGCCCAGTAATCTTTATGAATATATGTTTACTGGGTGTTCACTGGGCCCCATATAGGTCAGACTACTGTGTCCAAGGTCAAGAAGGGACTTTAACAATTTTGATCAGGGTCCCTTAAGTTTGGTTATTTATGAGATGTAGAATATGTACCGAGTGGGACATTTCACAATTAAGAAATAAACCTATACTTAAGCCATTTCATTACTGGCTATGCAGATATACATAGAAGTTGGGCTCTATTTATAAACTCCCTGGTATTAGTTTGATTTTCAGCTTCCATCCTGTCCTTAAGGTTCCTAAAGCTGATGAATGTATGTTCCCACCTATCCTTCTCTTCATCCTGGTACCTAATCTTCTCCTCTCTAATCTCTCTTTTTGTTCTTCACGATTCCTGAACAGAGAAGAAAGTGATCTGAGATGTTCAAGCATTTCTTTGGGATATCATCTGCTGTTATATAGAGATGTACATATTAATTTTGGAGATTTCAACACATTTCAAGAGGAAAAATATTCATCAGTGCCATGGATTCCTAGTGGATTTTTACCAGTATACCCATACCCATGACCATCCTACCACCTTTAAGAGCCAGGTAAAGGTGGATGCCTCGAATTCCACTCACCTCATGGCCTTGTTTCATCCTATGGTTGCCTCTACTTTGACAGAGAGATGAAAGGAAAAGATGGATACAGCCTCATTCCCTCTCTTTCTCTTTTTCATTTTCTCTCCTTCAGCTGGAAAACACAGGGTGCTCACTCCATCCCCCATGACAAACGGCAAAATTGTTTCTTTTTTGTTTATTTCTGCCGTCTTGTTCACTGGTTCGATCATTTCACTCCTATGATAAACAAATGGACGAACGGATGGATGTCTCTTACTTCCGACTACTGATTTATAGATCCAGTAGACCAGACGTTTATTTTTTAAGAGAAAACTCTGTATGGAACATTTTAATAATGTTGATTTTTTTGTTTTGTTTTTGTTGTTTTTTTTTCTCCCCTTCTTGAATTATTTGCAGGGGGAATAGGATTTCCTCTGAGACTGTACTGATCCCCATCCGACGCCACAGACACTGCAATAAAACAACAAAAAACACACATACTGTACAGTACATATACATGAACACATTTATAAAATTTGTCTTACTATACCTTAAGCAAACCTGTCAATAAAAACTCTTCCAGTCGGACCATTAGTCAGGTCCACTAAAATAACAGATATCTGTTTCAGATTAAAAGAAAAAAGTTTCCTCAGGATCACGGTGTAGTATTTCAGAAATGTAGAGGATGTATGGTGTGAAACATTTCTCATTTTTTAGTCAAGTAACTATGAAGCAAATGTCTACTCTGACCATTTATAAAGAAATCATGCACCTCCCTGAGGTCTGTTACAGTTTATAACCACTATAGACAGGTACCATTATTTAAAATATAGCAATTGTTATAAAATCAAGTCACTCCTAGGCCTACCACAGTTAAGCTGATCAGGTTTTAAACAGAGAAAGAAAAAAATAGATGCTTTTTTTTTTTTTTTTTTTTTCTTTGTATTTATATACTACAGTATGACAGTCTTGGGATAAAAAAAAGCATCGTCTATAATGTGTGTACCAAATTTCAGGTTGATCGATAGAAGTGATTTTCTGTTAGCATAAAGCAATACTGCACGTCACCAGCAGGTGGCTATGGCGCATTACAAAATTTCAAGGCAAAAAGCCAGAAAAAGGTTTTCACAGCAGCAGCATTTCGATCTATACAAGACGGGCATTACCGTCAGGTTTTGATAATGCCTGGCGAAGATCTTGTATAGATCGAAACGGTGCTCGACTTCATGAGCTTCTTTACAAATAAAATCACAACTATTAGAGAAAAAATTGGTCGGACCACTCCCACAGCTCTCGCAGATGTGCCATCTACTACAATGGCTTTAGAAACATCTGTAAGACCTCATTTATACTTGGACTACTTCTCCCCTATAGATCTCTCTGAGTTGACCTCAACAATTGCTTCATCTAAATCATCAACATGTCTCCTGGACCCCATCCCGACCAGGCTGCTCAAAGACGGCTTGCCCCTAATCAACACATCCATACTAGATCTGATTAACCTCTCTCTATTAACAGGCTATGTGTCATGATTCGGTCCAGCTTTTATTTTGACGTTGCTTCCTGTTTTTGTTTTCACCTTAGTTTCGGTCTTTTTACGTTCTTCATCACTCGCATTAGTTTCGCCTGCTCCTTATTGTTTATACCTCTATTTAGGCAGCGTCCTCCCACAACGGCGCTGCCAGATTGTTCTAGACCGCAGCTCTGACTCTCCAGCTTTCCTTCGGTTTTGTATCTTGTGTTTCTGACCCGGACTGTTACCTTGGTATATTCGTTTCTGCTTTGCCCTCTTGTCTCAGACTGCCACAGTGTATGATATCGGACTTCCCTCTGGACTACGTATTTTGGATCACCTCTGTTGGATGTGTTTGCTGGCTCTGACCTCAGACTGTTAATAAGGACATGTGAGTTTTGTGTTTTCACCGTGTCTTGTATGTTTTTCTTTCGTTCGACGTTATACACTTC
>NW_018128037.1:965569-971516 GCF_001952655.1 Monopterus albus
TCTCCTGTAGTGTGTCCTCTCTCTCTCCCTGTACCTTTCTGCAGGTTGCCCTGGCCCTGGAGCTCTATGTCTCTGATGAGCAGACACCAGCCACATCGACCTGATCAGTGTTTGATTGTTGTGTCTTGTAGCTTTTCTTCTTTTGTCTCTCCTCTATCCACTCACCCCAACCGGTCGAGGCAGAAGGCCGCCCACCAAGAGCCGGGGTCTGTCGGAGGTTTCTTCCGTTAAAGGGAGTTTTTCCTCCCCACTGTCGCCAAGTGCTTGCTCAAGAGGGATTTGTTGGGTTTTCCCTATAATAATATTGATAACAGTAAGGTCTAGACCTTACTTTGTAAAGTGTCCTGAGATGACTTTTGTTGTGATTTGGCGCTATACAAATAAAATTTGATTTGATTTGCTGCTGCTGAATTAAAATATTGGGAGCTTAAGGCAGTGTGCTAACTTTTTTCTTGCTTTTTGCCTTTAATCTGTTGTTGGCTCATCACCTGTAAAAAATATTTTTCAGATGTGCATTTCCTATGTTATTCGTTTGCATTACAAAATGTCACCATAACAGTCCCGGAATGTCTCTAAAAGCTCCCCAGAAGTAAGCACATCACTGAAAATGCACAAAACTGTTATGATGACAATGCATATGTTAAGTTAGTTTTAGTTTTATCATAGTATCATTGAATCCTGTCTGCATTAACAGCCAAAAAGGCCTCACGCTGTCTCTGTGACTGTAGCTACTAATGAAATCAACATGGACATATTCTGATGTCGGCAATACAAAAAATTATTGGTCTGTTCATTTGTCAATCCCCTGAATTTGCACTAGTACAGCGGTACTAGTTATGGTCCCAAATTGATAACAAGTTATTGACATTTTGGAGACCAACTAAATATAATGCTGTCATTGTTACTTTGGTTTCAACATGCCTGAGCTGGCTTAATTGACAGACTTTTGTTCTTTATAATGAGCCCCCAGTTGTCCATAAATATTTGTTTTTGGCCCAAAAATTACATTTTATTTTTGGAGAAAAGAAAGCCACAAGCTAGCAGATAAGATGCTAACAGCTGGATTCTAACCAAGTTATGTCTGTGAATGTTATCAAAATATGCAGCCATAAAGAGGAGTGTCCAAGCTTTCACATTAGGCACTACATGAGAATATTTATGTATGAAAATATACATTTATTAATATGGAAATATTATAAATATGAACTAATGAATTATGACGCGTGAATGTCAGAGCGCTGGCGCTCTTTTAACCATACGATCTCAACTTAAAAATCACAAAGATCCTAATGTAAATCTCTTGACATCAACTTAAAACACAGACTGAGCTGTCACGACAGAAGAGAGGCCCATCAACTTTGGATTCTGACAAAATTCAGTATGTGAAGGAATAAGTGGATCCAAACATTTAATCTATGATATTTTCAACAGAACATGTGTTCATTCTTCTCCACCAGCTACAAATACAGCTTAATTTAAGCTGCATTTATGTCAAAATGATCTTAGTGTAGTCGCCTTTTTCCGTCTTGAAAGTGCTGTTCATACAGTAATTTAGTTGGTAAAAACACATTGGAAAGCTATGACTGGGAATTTCAAGTAATTCTAAAATCTCCAATATGTCTATAATGCAAATTAATGTTAAAATGTTTTATGTTTAGAGGTCAATATTGTCCCAGTAAATATAGTACAATACAAACAAACACACACACACACACACACACCAGGGTGGCCTACATGGGCACTGCTGCTGCTGACCTCTGCCTCTGTGACCTCTCACCTTTGACCTCGGCCGCAGGGCTGATCTGTGGTTGGTCGATTCAGGGAGGGGGGTGGGAGGAAATCCCAGGTGCAAAAAAATATATATATTCATGAAATAAAAAAAAATATTGAGGGGGGGAAAAAGGAAGATACTTTGTGAGATGGGATGTTTACATCCAGTGCTTCATTGGAAATGTAGTTTGAGGAAAACAAATGTTTGTAGTTGGCTGCGGAGGCAGAGACATCAAATTTTAAAAGAAAGATCCTATGTCTTAACCAGACTAGTCACTCAGAATGCATTTATCTTAGTATTGTTAATGTTATTTATTTTATATTTTGTTAAAACTGTGATTTTGATTGTACATATAAACAGAAACCCTTGAACATCCAATGAGAAGCAGCTCTGTTTATTCAGTGTTTGTGTGTAAGTGAATTCTTTTCTTAATGTCTTCATTACAGCAGTTTGAGTCTAGTTCTTATTAGTAAAAGCCACTCTACTGGAAATCTTGTATTTTTACATGGACAATATTGATAATATTGACAATAATATTGTTTTTTCTAAAGACAAACTTGTCAGTGTTTTCTGGTGAACAAACTGTGTAATAGTGACAAACTTGCAAAAGACCTCAAACCAAGTTATTTTCTCAGTACTTATCGGCCAGTATATTCATTATAGCCTGATATTGGACTGGCTGATTTATTGCTCTGACTTTGTCATTTTTATCATGAAAAGAACATGCTAGTTGATTGCTGAGAACTTCAAACATGATGACATCATTAAAAAATGCATCCAAAAAGGCAAGAGCAGTCACACTCCATCACAGTTTACAGATCCACTTCATGCCCTGCCATCCTTGCTGTAATTGTGTACACAGTTTCTTGTGCAATAATAGATTATTTGCACCATTCCAAGTGTGCTCACTTTTAGTTATTCCTCCAAATAATAGTAATTGGATAATCTGGTCAAAACTGTTGTCTTATTTCCAACCTGTATGACTGTTCAACCACTTAGCAGTAGCTTGCTGAGTACATTGTTACTACTCCTTTAAGGAGTTAATGGGACTGGGGAGGACGAAACTGTCAAAGTGTTTGCTTAAACTAATTGTGGTGGCTGCAAGTTGGAGCTTCACCCATATTAGCCCCTGCAGCTCTGCACACACTATAGCCACCAGATGAATATGATGAATGTAGACAACCATCACACACACACACACACACACACACACACACACACACACACACACATATTTTAAATCTATACAGACCTCTTCACTAATAAAGTGAAATCTAAAATAGAAATATCACTTTAAGAAACCAGCAAATCATTTGATAAGAAATCAAAAATGACTCACCTGTGCCTCATTGAAAGTCATTATACCTTTGAGGAAAAAACAATCAGGGAAAGCACAGCACTGTGGTCAGTCAGCTGGCATCCCGTCAGATCTGTCATGGCAAGAACATCCCACAACAGCTTCCCACCAATTTACACTCAGTACCTTTTCTCTTGTATCTTGAACCTGTTCCAGGTTTAATTTTACAATTTCAACCTTTTTCTTCTGTTGCTTCTTTATCAACAGTCAATCAAAACCATTGTGCCTCACCTTGTGGTCCACATTCTTGTATTGCAGGGGTCCATGGATATTTTTGAATAAATATTTAAATAAGCATATATGTTAATATTTGCTATATAAGACATATACTGTTATTTATTTCCAATTTTAACATAATCACTTAAATGTCATAGGAAACAGTATGTGTGTAGAGTTCCTTTCTCAAGACACGACAAGCCTGAGTTACACCTACATGTATTGGCCATGCAGACGAGGTTTAAGCAAACTGAGCTGCTCTTGTGTCCAAGACTTTTCCCTCCTCAGATACACTTCTCATTACAGTTGTGTTATTTGGATTTTGTGCAAAAGTCCAAATATGGTTTCCACTGAAAATGACTTTTCTTCTGGCATGTCAAGTTGATTATTATAGTGGGTTTTAGTTTTGCTAACTGCAATGATATTTACTCCTAGCATGAAACTTAAACAAAAAAAAGGCAACCACTACTTAATGTACTGTGTATAAGCTACTGTAGACAGTGTACAGTAGTTGCAAGGATATGTCTATTTCAACAGCCTCCTTACAAATCCCAATTAAACCCTTGGGTATCAGTGATTAAAAGGTTTGGTACTCACAGAAGGATAAGAACCACCGAGTTAAACAGTCACTTCTCCAATGTGAGGCTGCAGGTGATGGTTTAACAGAACATGAACATGGACATGGACTGAGCAGAGACAAACAGAGCTGTTACAGTTAATTCTCTGTGTTCATACTCCCAACAGCCTCTTGCTGAAAGAAACCAATGCAGACAACCTTTGAAACCACTGATTTGTAGTCTCTGTGTATGTCTGGTCTGGTCTTTTTCCACAGGTCAGTCTAACAATCTGTGTACACAACACAGACACACACACACCTACATATACACACACATGAATGGGATAAAATAAAAATTATCCTGTTGCTCAGCAAGACTTTAAAAATGATAGTGGACCCAGTGGATCAAATTCTGATAAAAAGTGTCATTTGTGTTTGTGGAAACTGTATTCACGAGTGTACAGCCACTCCTTTTCCAGTGATTCGCTATGGGAAAAATATTTTTTGGGCCAGTGTGCAACATGTGATGAACATGGACGTTGCAGTAAGAGTTTGGCCACTACACCAAAACTGCATGCACTTGTGGTACTGCAACAAGAAATCCTGTAGCCCAAAAAGCTTCGTCTCCACAGGCCACAGTTATAAAAGAGATGTCAGTAAAACTGCTGACAGGACACCTCAAACTGCAAAGCAGGAATTTTTAACCCATGGAGGGGTTTTTTTTTTATCTGTAAAGCTTTCCCTGAGCCTCATGACATCGTCCCAGTGTAAGCGCTATGGGTCGAAGAAGAAGCATATGGGGGCAGTCCAGGGAAAGCCCCAGGGACTATAGCAGCACTGACTTCTTAGCATTAGCATTAATTTGAGGTATGACTTTTTTATTTCAGGCAACCTTAATTTTAATTTGAGGCATTGTTTTCTTTATTTTGATGAGCTTTTAAATTGGTATCTGCATTTATTTTTTAATGGACAAAAAACCATTTAGATACTGCAACTCAGCGCCAGTGTAATCAACAGCTGTTTATAACTAACACAAGTAACGTTTTTAGTTATCACAGAAGTTTACATACACTTGGGTTGAAGTCTTTAAAACAGATTGTTTAACCACTCCACAGAAAAAAAAAATTTGGGTTCATCCTTGAGAACAATTTCCAAACACCTGAAGGTACAACGTTTATCGACTGTGGTTCAGTGGGTAGAGCAGTTGTCTCCAAACCGGAGTTTCAAATCTCAGTGCCTGCAGTCCATGTGTCCTTGGGCAAGACACTGAACCCCCAAGTTGCCCCCGATGGTTAGAGCCATCGGTTGAGTTGGCGCCACAGATATTTGCCTCAGTTCTGTACCGGAAACAAATTCTTTGTGTGTAACATACTTGTCCAATAAAGGCGATTATCCTTATCTATACAAACAATACTATGCAAGTATAAACACCAGCCATCATACCACTCAGGAAGGAGATGCATCTCCTAGAGATGAACGTACTTTGGTCCAAACAGTACAAATCAATCCCAGAACAACAGCACAGGACCTTGTGAAGACACTGGAGGAAACAGGTACCAAAGTATCTACAAGTGGGGCAAATAAGTATTTGATACACTGCCCATTTTTCAAGTTTTCCCACTTACAGAGAATAGACAGTTCTGTAATTTTCATTGTAGGTACACCTCAACTGTGAGAAACAAAATCTATAAAAAATTCCAGAAAATCACATTGTTAGATTTTTAAATAATTTATTTCCATTTTATTGCATGAAATAAGTATTTTGATCACCTACCAATCAGCAAGAATTCTGGCTCTCACAGAGCCACACACTGTCCACACACTCAATCTATCAGACTCCAACTTCTCCACTATGGGCAAGACCAAAGAGCTGTCTAAGGACACCTAGGGACAAAATTGTAGACCTGCACAAGGCTGGGATGGGCTACAGGACAATAGGCAAACAGCTTGGTGAGAAGGCAACAACTGTTGGTGCAATTATTAGAAAATGGAAGAAATTCAAGATGACTGTCAATCTCCCTCGGACTGGGGCTCCATGCAAGATCTC
>NW_018128037.1:971733-973346 GCF_001952655.1 Monopterus albus
TTTATAGGTCCCGGGGGTGCCTTAGCCAGTCTCCAGACCTGAACCCAATAGAAAATCTATGGAGGGAGCTGAAACTTCGTGTTGCCCAGCGACAGCCCCAAAATCTGAAAGATCTGGAGAAGACCTGTATGGAGGAGTGGGCCAATATCCCTGCTGCAGAGTGTGCAAACCTGGTCAAGAACTACAGGAAACGTTTGACCTCTGTAATTGTAAACAAAGGATTTGGTACCAAATATTAAGTTCTATGTTTCTATTGTATCAAATACTTATTTCATGCAATAAAATGGAAATAAATTATTTAAAAATCTAACAATGTGATTTTCTGGAATTTTTTTTTGTTGTAGATTCTGTTTCTCACAGTTGAGGTGTACCTACGATGAAAATTACAGATCTGTCCATTCTTTGTAAGTGGGAAAACTTGGAAAATGGGCAGTGTATCAAATACTTATTTGTCCCACTGTATATCCACAGTAAAACAAGTCAGATATCGGCATAACCTGAAAGACACTCAGCAAAGAAGAAGTCACTGCTCCAAGATGTACCCAGATCTCCATGTTGAGACTGAGATTATTGTCCTCGCACCATGACACCAGACTGGCCACCTCCCTCCTGTAGACTGCTTCATTCCCACCAGTGACGTGTCCCATCACTGTGGTGTCGTCTGTGAACTTCAGGATGATGTTGTCTTTGTGTGAGGCAACACAGTCGTGGGTGAACAGGGTGTAGAGGATGGGACTGAGGACACATCCCTGCGGGGTGCCAATGTTCATGATAATGCTGGCTGAAGTCCTATTGCCAATCCTGACAGTCTGGGGCCTGCCAGTCAGAAAGTTCCGGAGCCAGTCACAGAGGGTGGGGTGCAGACCCAGTGTGGACAGTTTGTGGAGGATAACTGTGTTGAAGGTGGAGCTGTAGTCAATGAAGAGTATCCTGATATAAGAGTCTCCATTTTCTATAGGTGAGAAAGGGAATAGTGGAGGGCAGCCGCGATGGCATCTGAGGTGGCCCTGTTGGGCCGGTAGGCACACTGCAGGGGGTCCAGGGTGTCTGGTATATTGCTCTGAATGTGGGCTAGCATCACTCTCTCAAAACACTTCATAATGATTGGAGTGAGTGCCACTGGCCTGTAGTCGTTCAGGCAGGTGACTGGGCTCTTCTTGGGAAGGGGGAAGATGGTCGTCGTGGTCTTAAAGCAAGAGGGAACAATGCTCTGGCTGAGGGAGAGGTTGAAGATGGTGGTAAGAACATCAACCAGTTTGTTGGCACATGCCCTGAGAGCCCGCCCAGGGATGTTGTCTGGTCCTGCTGCCTTGTGGGGGTCAAACTTCCTCAGGACTTTGCATACCTGGCCTGATGAGATAGTTAGTGGAGGTGAGGTGGGGGGTTGGGTGGTCCAGGTGTGTGCATGCTTTCCATCTGTGCTGTAGCTGGAGGTCTCAAAGCGGGTGTAGAAGGTGTTGAGGTCATCCAGCAGGCTGTCTGTGGAGCTGATGATACTGGTGGTGATCTGAATGCATGAGAGTGAGCACATGGCATGTGGCCAGTGACGTGCGGTCAGGGGAGGCAGGGGAGGCAGGGGCCCCCCTTTCAATCTTTGGAAAAAAAAAAAAAAA